>NC_000074.6:82835247-83127747 GCF_000001635.26 Mus musculus
ACATCAGCTTTATTACAGGAGCAATGAACCATTTCTAAGTCTAAGTATACGTGTGCAATGCGCAAGACAAACATTGGTGCTAGGATTCTGGTTTCTGAAATGAAGCCTTTCCTGGACAAATTCATCTGCTCCCTTTACTTTTCTTATTAAGAGAACAGGTTGATTATAGATCAGCTATTAAGGAGGCAAAGACCTTAGAAGCCACAGAAATTGTATTAAGTGATATATGGTCCTCATAAGTCTAATGATATTTTTAAGCATCAGAACTTCAATTACCTTTGTAAATGTCAAAAAAAAAAGAGTATCAAACACTCAACCAAAACAAAAGGCAGACCTAAAAAGACCTAAAAAGAGTGTGTAGGAGAAAAATTAGGGTTTAAGTTAATAGCTAAGCATCAGACCTCAATAGATGACTCCTAGGAGACAAATCCCCTGTCACACACATTCCTCTAACCTCAACTTTTGTGTGTGATTCCTGGGGCTGTTTCTGTTGTTAAATATATAAATACTTATTCCTTCTCCGTGAATGAGGCATTCTGATGCTTTAGCAATTGCAGATGTTAAATAGTGTCTCAGATAATAGCTACTTAGTGATAAATCCGTTAATTCTCCTTTTTCCACAAGTGGGCTTACCTTTGCACGGTAAAGCTATACAGTTCGTCTTTGTGAAGGCATCTCCTGCACGTGCACAAGTCAAGACTGCTCACACTCAGATAGCTTGGCAGCACATGATGGCTCCTCCTCTACTTCAAGGGGGCTGTAACTCCCTTAGTGTTGCCCTTGCACCCAAAGGGATTTATCCTCTCCATTCTTTTTTTATTTTACTCTTCTCTCATATATTATATCTCAGACTATAATTTCCACTTCCTCCACTCCTCCCTGCCCCCATGGCACTCTCGCTCCAGATTCACTCCCCCATTTTGTTTCCCTTTAAAAAAGAAATGGGCTTGCCTCCCAGGGATATCCACCCAACAAGGACTAACAAGACACAATAAGACTAGGTTCAAACCCTTATATCAAGGCTGGATGAGGTAGCACAGTAGGAAAAGAAACCCAAGCACAGCCCCACCCCCACTGCGAGGAGTCCTACAAGAACATCAAGCTGGAAGGTATAGGAGTCCTACAAGAACACAACTGGAAGGTATAGGCATAAGACCTAGCTCAGACCAATACAGGGTCTATGTTGATTCCGTTTCTGTGAGCCCCTGTGAGCCCTGTTAGTTGCTTTTGTGAGTGTTTTAGATCTCTCTGGCTCCTACAGTTCTTCCTCCCCCTCTTCTGCAGGGTTCCGATGGCTATGCCTACTATTTAGCTGTGGGTCTGTGTGCATCTGCTCCCATTAGTTGCTGGATGGTTCCCTCTGATGACAATTGTGCTAGGCACCTATCTATGAGTTTAGCAGATTATCATTAGGAATCATTTCATTGACTTTTTTTTCTTTTTTTAGCTAGTCATGTTTGGTTCTATTGAGTCTCTGGGCTATCCTGCCTCTAGTGCCTGGCCATCCAGGCAGTAACAGGCATGATGAGCTCCGTCTCTTGGCACGAGCCTTAATTAAGTAGGACCAGTCATTGGTTGGCCACGCCCACAAGTTCTGGGCCACCATTGCCCCAGCACATTTGGAAGGCAGAACAGATTGAAAGTTGAAGGTTTTGTGGTTGGGTTGATGTCCTGGTCACACTGCTAGAGCCTTGCCTGGTTATAGAAGATGGCTGGTTCCAGCTCCGAATCTCCCATTATTGGGTTGCATCTGCTAGAGTCACTCTCAGGGAAGATTCCAGAGAGTTTCCACTGCATTAAGTTCTACATTGCCTCCCCCAAAATGTCCCCAAATTTCATGATAACATGTATGCTTTTTGTTTCCTTGTCACAGATTTCAGTATGTCCAGTGAATAACCAAAACCAAAGAACATGGTTTTTCAGATTTCAACATACATCAGAATACAAGAGGAGCCTTGTAAAAACAGACTAGAGAGCCAACCCAGTGCTGGGGTGAGACTGGGACATGTTCATGTCAAAGCAAGCTCCAAGTCACTCGAATGCTAGTGCTCTTAGGACCTCCATCACAGCTCAGGACATTTGTAAACAGTGCTGTTATATCAGTACAGATCTCTACAAAATTGCCATAGTGTCATAAGGCTTGCTGATTGTGAAGGAATAAACACAGTTATGGATACGGTAAAAGCACTTGCCGTGCAACTGAAGGACCAGGAGCTCAGATATCCTGCTTCCAGGATAAGCCCTGGAAGAGTGGGTTGCTCACCTGTAGTCAGAACCTGGAAGACAGGGGATCCCTGGGGCAAGCAGTGTAGCTGCACTAGTAGAATCGGAGTGCTCCAGTGAGAGATCTTGCCTCAGTAAATTGTGTGGAAAGTTAAGGAAGAAGATGCCTGATACTAACTGACCTCTGGCCTCCACATGCATACATACACACCTGCCGCATGCAGGTACACATACACATACACACACACACACACACACACACACACACACACACACACACACACACACAGACACGATGCCAACCCCCCACCCCCCAATGGCTGATTGGCTATGGCCGAAATGTCAGGACTAAGGAAGGTAAGTTGCAGATCAAGATCTGAAGACTAGAACATCGACTCTCTAAAACCACCTTAAAGCTCCTCTGCCCGGCCGTGTGCACCAAGTTTTCCTGCCTGCAGATAGATTCTTTACTCGACTTCCAAAGCCATTGTGATGTGTGCTGACATGACATTTCTAGATTGTCACTCTGGAATGTCACACTCTGTTAGTAGGCTTGCTTGTTTTTCTTTTTTATTCCCAATGGCTCATCAAATCCAAACAAACAAAACCCTCTGTTCTCCGGATGTTGTTGTCCCTGTGGAGTAAAGCCCTGCCAGGATTATTTGTGATCAAAACCTTCTTTCTGCCCTCACATGAAGCTTTCCCCTGCTTGAAGATCCTGAAATAGATTCTTTCGAAATATCAGGGTCAAGTGTAAGTGATTCTGTCTTCTCCATTCTTTCAGTGCCAATAGCCCTAAATGTTACTAATTACGACCTTAGCAAACAGAGAAGAGAACATCACTCCTCCAGGAACAAAGGGCAGACCACAATTTCACTAGAAGGAATAAGCTTGATGGCTTGCTACATGGTTTGCTATGCTAAAATTGAAACAGGTGAGATTCCAGTCACATTCTGATGTCTAACCGTGTGGCATCCACATTCAAATCTGAACAGGACACTAAAGACAAAGGAAACACCAGCTTTGGCCCAGGAGCCACACACCCTATACCAAGTCCGACTGGCAATGGTTGTCACATGATTCAGCTGAGCTAGAACAGCATAGAAACTGAGGCAGAGGACAGAGACAATGAGCAAACTCTGCTGCTGCAGTCAACAAATAATCTCAGAAATAGTATTCGTTACAGTAGGGGAAGAAAAGCCTGCAGTAAGACAAGTAGAGCAGGGCTATACACACGCACACACACACACACACACACACACACACACACACACACACACACACACGAGCACTCCTATTCATACATGCACACGAGTGCCCCCCACACACACCCATGCACACAGTGCACAAACACATGTACTCACAGACACACATGTGCAGGCATGCACATACATGCACACTCGCGTGCACACATGCACACACATACATACACACATGCACTCACATGAATACATGCACATGCATACATAGGCATGTACATGCACACACATGTATGAGCTCATGTGCATGCATACACAGTTTATGCACTGTTCTCATTTTGTTTCTGCACTGTGACATATATCCTGATCTAAAGCAACTAAGGGAAGACAACAGTTCATCTCATTTCACAGTTCCAGATCACATCCCATCACTGAAAAAAGGTAGAACCTGCAGGGCAGGACCACTTGCTATTTCATAGAGCATTACCTCTGACCGAGGACCTCACCCACAGCCAAAGACAGTCAGCAGTGACCTTGTTGGGGGCCTGGAAGGGATGCCTATCTAGCTTTCTTTTCTTTTTTAAATCTTTCTAATTTTATTGTATTCTTAAATTTTCAATAATATGTTTATTAATTCCTTGAGAATGTGTCATTACTTTCTTTGATTTTTCACATAGTTTCTGTTGAGTTGACTGGAGACTAAGGCTTCAATGTGGAACACAGGGAGCACTGAGGTTTTCAAACTGGGCCTGGACCTGACTGCCTTTTTAACAGAGGGCAAGAGAAACAGGAGCCATCAGGTCTCGTTGGATGTGGAGTCCAAAGGGTAAAGCCCCTACCCCCAGCCTCCCATCAGAAAAGAGCAGGCCTCCTGGGGACATGGACCAAACCCAGTGTAACAAGCTACAATAAGACCAGGCACATATCACTACATCAAGGCTGGGCAAGGCAATCCAGTAGGGGGAAAAGGTCCCACAAGGAGGCAAGAGTCAGGGACAGCCCCTGCTCACTGTTAGGATTCCCACAAGAACACCAAGCTACATTATCTAGCTTTCTTACATAGTACAGGACCATCTGCTGAGGGAAAGGTATTGCCCATAGTGGGCTGGGCCTTCCTGCTTCAATTGTCAACCAGAACAATCCCCTACAGGCAATTTCTCAACCAAAGCTTTCCTAGCAGGCGACTCTAGGCAGTGTCCTGTTGACAGCTAACGCTAACTAGAATATACATGGATGGTACCTATGCTTATATACAATTTGACTTAATAAATAAAACCTTTATGTTTGTAATTAACTTCTCCCCAAACATCAAAATATAGATGAAAGAAGAAAAATAGAGCAGGAACTCATGGTCAAAGAATATGTGTCTTTCAGTTCATTTTATTTTGTCTCGCTATCCTGTAATATATGTATAAACATATATATATATATATATGTATATATATATATATATATATGTATGTATGTATGTATGTATGTATGTATATGTGTAGTTTGGTACATGATAATTTGAGAACAATTTTATAGAAAATGGCTCATGAATGTATTTAAAGAAAGCAAACATGAGCTATACTTTCATATGTAAAGGGTGTTGGTATGCCAGGGTCTACATTCATTACACTTTCATTTTGCAAAGCCATCCTGTTGGGAAGGCTTACTGTCATACAGATATGCATTGACCAGGTACAGTGATGACATCATGCTGACTCTCAGGGTCACATGGTTGAAAACGGCACATCACATGAAAGACACACTTTCAGTCTCTGTTAGACCCAGCCCCAGCCTGATGTAATGCTCAGGTCCAGATGACCTGATGTTGGAGGGTGACCTACCCTCAAGTGGCACATGGGAAAGTGTAGTCTATATGGGAAGACAGTCTGAAGAGCAGTATGTCAAAGCCCTTTAAAGTAAAGACTTAAATAACTTTCCCGTCATACCATTGCATCATAATTGGCATCGAATCATTTGGCAGGCAGAGGTATAGAGTTCCAAAGAGGCACTGTCTGGAGCCTGTATCCTTTGAACTCCACATCCAAGGAGATCTAATGGCTCGTGTTTCTCTTGCCCTCTGTCAACAAGAAGGCAGTCAGGTTGAGGCCCAGTTTGAAAGCCTCTGTTTTCCCTGTGTTCCACATTGGAACCTTAGAGTCCAGTCAACCCAACAGAAACTACATTTAAAAAGCCAAAACAGGTAATGACAGAGAGCCAAGAGGTCCACAACTATAGCCTTATCTGACCATTTGGTGGCAACCATGAGGGATATACAGGACTCGGGAGGTGACCAAGCTTTAGACTTTTAATGATTGTGAGTAATATCAAACATAAAATATTATTTCATATGTGATGGCTATTTGAAATTCTCATTTTGGTGTACACATAAAAGTATGTTGGACAATACCCTCACAGTTAGCTGAATAACCCAAAGCAGCTGAGGAGACCTGAGAGGAGTTTTGACTAGTTCTCCTTATCTAGCTCCTACTGTAACCTCTGGCCTCTGGCCAAAGGACTCAAAAAGAGTCTCTTGCTGTGGATTGCAGAATGTTTTAAACTGACTTTGCTGAGGAATTTCTTCTTCGAGAAATATCTCTTGTTATATCTGTTCTAAGGCATATCAATTTGGCAACTTCATTGCAGATCATTGATTCTACTGTTAACAGAAAAGAAGAGCTAACTAATGGTGAGGTTTCAGCTTGCCTGTGTGTGAAGGTCTAGGTAGAAAGGATGAATTCTTTCCTTCCTTCCTTCCTGAGGAAGAGAGTGATGGGGCAGGCAATTCTGGGAAAAAAGCATTCATTAATAAAATATAACCCCACCATCTCTACACTGGTTTATTTGGCCGAGGGGGGGGGGAGGGTCGTTTCTTGACAAATAAACAAAATGTCAGCTAAAAGTTAGTTAGGAATTGATTGTGTTAATGTTTCATCCACTAAAGGATAAGCAGTGCAAAGTTATAATTCCTAAAGCCTTAGGGAATCGACACTTGTGACCCCACAACTACTGATGTCATTTCCCTTGGAATTTTAAACTGAATCAAGCTTGGCTTGGTGAAAAGACACATTTTCCTCTATGAACAAATAGTGACCTCCAGTGACTGAAGAAGGGAAATACAGCCATAAATTGATTCCCCCTTTTTAAATTTTGTTTTGTTTTGTTTTTTTAATAAATTATTTTATTTATTTACATTTTAAATGTTGCCCTACTCCTGGTCCCCCCAGCAGAGTTCATCCCCTCATCCCCTACCCCCTTTGCCTATGAGTGCGTGGCCCCCATCCCTGTACATTCTTTGGTTGATGGCTCAGTCTCTGAGAGCTCCCAGGGGTCCAGGTTAGTCGACACTGTTGGTCTTCCTGTGAAGTTGCCACCCCATTCAGTTCCTTCAATCTGTCCCCCAGTTCTTCCATGAGAGTCTTCAACCTCCATCCAGTGCTTGGCTGTCGGTGTCTGCATCTGTCTTACTCGGCTGCTGGGTGGAACCTCTCAGAGGAGAGCCATGCCTGGCTTCTGTCTGCAAACACAACAGAGCATCAGTAATAGTGTCATGGATTGATACCTGACCATGGGGTGGATTCCAAGTCACTGGTCGACTATTCCTTCAGCCTCTGTTCCATTTTTGTCCCTGAATTTCTTTTAGACAGGAGCAATTTGGGGTCCAAAGTTTTGTAGGTAGATTGGTGTCCCCATCTCTCCACTGGGCGCCCTGTCTGGCTACCAGAGGTGGTCTCTTCAGGTTCCATATCCCCACTGTTGGATATCTTGGCTAAGATCACCCACATTGAGTCCTGGGAGCAAGCCCCCACCAGGGGGTCAGGGTGGGGAGTGGGGGCTATGGGGGTGGGGAGCATCTCTAGGAAGTCTCTTGTCTAGATTTTAGATGCTATTTCTATTATTTAACAAGAAGCTACAGAGTGACATGGGGTGGTTGGTACAATTCTGAGCATAGGTGCTATCTTAGAGGTAGCATACCATGATGAACCAGACCCCCATGTTAGATGCTTTATCTCTGGCCTGAGCCCTGAGCATCTCAGCGCCCTTTTGAGCAACTGTGTGTAAGAGTGTACATTTGCAAACAAGGGGTGGTAATGTGGTGCTATGCGTATACCTTCTTCCTCCATGTCATGAATCATACCCTGACTCTTATTAGGACATACAGATTCAGTATAGAGATGGGCAATAGAACAGTTGGGCACAAGAAGGGGGGGTAGTGTGGGGCAGTGGGCATGGGAGAATAAAGGGATTGGGGGAAAACCTGCATCCTGCCAGAGAGTTCTGGTGCTCTGGGCAGACAGACGTGGAGGACTGCCACATGCTTTCCACATGGCCCCAGGTGGGTGTCTGGCTGTGGGAAGCTATGGACCCAGCCCATGGTGGGGGGTAGGGGGTGGACAAAGGGTAGTCCTAGGTCTCTGGGCCTCAAAGAGGCCAGAGATAACAGATTCTCACTCTCGGGCATCCCAGACACCACTGGTCACCACAGAAGAGCTAAGAACAAAATGGGGGCCCCGGGGAAGGCTTGGTCAGCGCCAGGGTGGAAGGGAGGATAGGGCAGGGAAAGAGGGGGTGCTGGTTGATTCCCACGCGGCTGAGAGACCTTGGTCTGGTCCGTGGCTGGAACGCAGGAAGGCCTTCTGGCAGGAGGTTAGAAGAGGTTCTTTAGGGGAAAGCCTATGCCATTGTTCTAGCATGGCAGACCTTGATGAGCAGGGAGAGTCTATGGTTTTAGAGCTTTGTTGTAGAAAGGCAGAGAGAAGGAGAGAAGGTAGAAAGAGGGAGAGAGGCTGGCCATGGCCATGTGGAGGGTGGGGGAGGGAAAGAGAGAAAGAGGGCTACAGATGAGAGTAAGAAAGGTGAGAACTTAAAGAGGGAGAAGGGGCCAAGCAGCCCCTTTTATAGTGGGCTGGGCTACCTTGCTGTTGCCAGGTAACTATGGGGAGGTACATACCTGGCTATATTCAGGTAAATGTGGGGGTGGAGTTTAGCCAGAATACCACAAGCTTGGGACATTGTCTATGTGACTTATCGTCACAGAATTATGGAGTTGGGGGCTCTGTGGTGTCAGGCATCTGTCTCTGGAAATGTGGGTCACTGTTCTGTCCCTTGTAGAGTTTCCTACTGGGTCGCTGGAGCAAGCCTCATTCAACCTAAATAGGCTGCCTTTTACAGCCCTACAGGATAGGGCACTTCCTCAAAACTAAACAAGTGGAGGCCAAGGGCACTGGGAAGCAAAATCAATGTCTTCCTGATTCTGTTGAAGCCAAACCTTGTGGGCTACCACTGCTTGCTGGTTCCCCATTAATCTGGCTCTCTAGTCACCTGGTCACCCATATTTCTCCTTCTTCCTCAGCAACCAAATTTGACTGCAGTTAAAAGCTCAAACCTGAGCTGGTGGGATCAGAAGTTTTCTCAAGAGCAGTGGTTTAAATGGCCATCCTAGGAATCCCTTTTATTGCTACTATCTATCTACCTACCTATCTATCTACCTATCTATCTATCTATTTAATTTTGAAGTTAAAATTAAATATTTCCCCTGCTTCTTTCCTCCCTCCAACATTTGCTCTTTTTCAAATCCACAGCCTCTATTTCTTTGTCATTACTCTCTCTCTCTCTCTCTCTCTCTCTCTCTCTCTCTCTCTCTCTCTCTCTCTCTCTCTCTCTCTGACACTCTCTCACCTCTCCCTCTCCCTATCCCCCCTCTCTCTCACACACACACATATTTCCAAATGTATAAACACACTTTGCTCAGCCCATATAACGTTGGACATATACTTGTCTACATATGATTCCATGATTCCATGACTAGCAACTTTGTATTTGTATTGGATAAGCTATTAGGGGTCTCCTCCCCCCCCCCAGACTAATTCTGCTCTTGGTATTCCTGACAGTGGCATTATGTGCTCTCTTTTTTTCAATGTGTTGTTGCTTCATTGCTGTCTATAACCACAAGAGGATGCTCTGACAACATGCCTAAGGGGACAGAGAGAAAAGCAGAAAGCACTTGAATTATTTTTTTTATTTTTGAGAATTTTGTACATGATACAATAAAACATTCTATCTACCCACTCCATTATCTCCATACTTCCAAACATACCTGTTTTCAACTTCATGTCTTTTTTGTTTGGTTATAACCAAAGAGTTCAGTTAATGCTACTTATTCACACATAGGCATGGAGCCATCCACTGGAGCATAGGGATTCTACCAGGGGTCACATACTCAATAAAGAATGATCCTCCCTTCTCCAGCCATTGTCATAGCTCCATAGCAAGTGGTGCCATTGACTAATCTGAATTCTATGCTGTAACTCTCCTCTGGTTGCTTTTGCCTTCAGTAGGTCTTGCACTGGTAACAACAGCTGCTGGGATTTCATGACTACGACAGCCACATCCTGTCCAGAAGGCAGCATCTCTCAGCACTCTCCCATCCTCTGGCTCTTCCATCCTCTCCTCCTCTTCTGCAATGTTCCCTGAGCCTTGGTGATGGTGCTCATGGCAGGGACAGGCAATGCAGATGCCCCAGTTAGAGCTGAGCACTCAGCCTCTTGTTCTTGGCATTTCAGTCAGTTCTGCATCTCTCCAGTGATTGGTTTCACAGATCAAGGTTGAGAGCATCCCAGGTCTGTTGGTATCAGGATGTGGGCAGACAAGAGAAGGACCTAAGCATTGACTCCTCAACAGTAGCATTGTGGACTCAGCCAACCTTAGGACTGCCTACCCTGCACTTCTTCCTGTCTGAGAGGCTAAGTCCATTGCTTTTGAATATAGTCTTACCCAGAATCTTGCCAGTTGCTGCTGTATCTTTACCATCAACACAAGGTGCTGCCACAGTCTGAGACTTCCATGCTTGGGAATGCTTGGACTTTTGAGTTGAGTCTTTCTTCTTGTTTAGCTTCTTTGGGTCTGTGGAATGTACATGGTACCTGTATTTTATGGCTAATAACCACTTCTAAGCGAGTACATACCATACAGGTCTTTTTGGGACTGGGTTACCTCACTTAGGATGATATTCTCAAGTTCAATCCCTTTTTCTGAAAAATTCACAATGTTTTGGTTTTTAATAGCTGAATTGTATTTCATTGTGTAAATGTACCACATTTACTTTATCCATTCTCCAGTGGAGGGACATCTAGGTTGTTTTCAATTTCTGACTATTATGAATAAAGCTGCTGTGAACATAGTTGAATAAGTATCTTTGTGGGATGTTGAGTCACCTTTTGGCTTATATGTCCAGGAGTGGTATAGCTGGGTCTTGAGGTAGAACTATTCCCAGTTTTCTGAGAAAATGCCAAATTGATTTCTAAAGTGTTAGTACAAGTTTTGTCAGCCACTAGCAATGGTGGAGTGTTCCCCTTGCTCCACATCCTTGCCAACATGTGCTGTCACTTACATGAGTTTTTTGGTTTTTTTTGTTTTTTTTTTATCTTAGCCACTCTGATGGGTGTAAGATGGAATCTTAAGGTTGTTTTGATTTACATTTTCCCAATCTTTCTTTTAGTTGTCTACAGAAAAATTTAAATATAATGCACGCTGTTCTAGACTAGCAGGAACTTAGAGAGCAGATAGATCTTACAAAAGGGAAGTCTTTGGTTAAATGTCTGAGTCTGGTGAAGGCTGATATGACTCAGCAATTACCTTAGTGGCAGGCCCACACTCTCAGCCTGCCCTTAATCTTTACTGGCTGAATTAAATGATCATTTGGAGCTTACAGTGTTGACGAATGCTGGCTGCACTCTTTTGATCACCTTTGCTTCTGTCCATGCTTCCACCCTTTATAACTTACTGAAAACTCACCTGGTCATGACAAACTATGTGAAATCCAGCTGTTGGTTTGTGACCCCTTTGAGTTCCAGTCTGTGGCCTGAATTTTAAGCAAACTTGCTCAATTTTTAGACATGGTATAGGAGGGCCTGCTCTGTCTCCAAATACAGACCAGGACAGCAGCTGGGCATTTGTGCTCCCCATCTCTATGTGAACCAAGTTCCCTGACTCTTCTCAGCCACATTAGCCTGAATGCTGTCATTAGTCAGTAAACAATGGGAATTGTTTATCTTAACATCTGTGCTAATACATAATACGATGCTACACAGGCAAGGTACAGAACAGAATGATCTCTGTTTTTATTTCAGACTTCTTGGGAGTTCCTTTTCAGATTTATAAAAGCCACATCTTCTGCCCAGAGTAGGAGTGTCTGGCCACTTATGTGACAATAACGTAAGTTGGAATTTGGCCAAAGAACCAATAGCATTATCAGCCAGACACAGTCTTTCATCTTTTTGTCAGCTGTTAAGCAGAGATGTGAAAGGGTTCACATATGCCTTCCACATTGTTGAAATGACTCACAGGCCCACAGTGTGGGGTAGAGCTAGAACCTTTCAGACTCATAGCAAACAACATGGCAGGTACAATGATGATCTGTCCCGCAAGAGAAATCGAGGCACAGAGAAACTAAAGCCAAGGTCTGATGTTTGTGTCTCCCTAACAACAGACTCTCCTCTTTCCCCCACACATCACACAGTCAGTTTGAACCTGGAGCACACCTTCCCCATTAATCACCACTGCATTAATTAACTGTGCCTGATCATTTACCATGTACAAATTAGGATTAAAAGGCAAATAACACATTGTCTCTATGGCATCTCACAAGTGGAGAAATAGATGCTGAAGAGCCTTCCTTCCCCTGAACTATTCTAGAGCCACCTGCCCCCACTGCCCTCTTCCTCGTTAGCTATTATTGCTTGATTTTAGCCTACAAGGGCTATGTCAAGTACAGCCATCTTGTCTGCCTTAAACAACAGGGCTTTGCTTTCTCACAAGTGCACAATCTAGATGTGTGCTGGCTTCATTCCTTCTGAGGCTGCTCATCTGAGCTTGTGAATCGCAGCTGCTCAGGGTCTTCACATGACTATGTCCAAGCTTCTTTTATAATGGAGATGTTGTTCATACTTAAGGGCATACCTGACGCCCTCATTTTAATTTTAACTACCTCTTAATGATGCAATCTGCTATACTCACATTCTGAGATACCAGTGAGGACTTCAGTATATAATGGTGGGTGGAGGGGTTACAACTCAGCTCATAATACTATAGTAATATCTCTCCACCAATATCTCCATAAAGTGCTAAACTTCTGCAATGACTGCATACCCCCCTTCACCCAACACACACAGACACACAGAAAGACTTTAAAACCTTTCCCAGCCTGAGTCAGGAAAAGAACATAATTGTGCATGGTGTAAACCAGGCATACAACTAAGAGGTAAATGTTTCCTGGGGATAAACAGCCTTTGGGCTCCTCAGAATGGCCCTCTTTAGCTGTTTGCATAGGCTAATGTACATTTGTCTTATCAAAAATGTTATATAGGTTTAAAGCATAAGGGAAATTTACTCACCAAAACACAGAATGAACTGCCCCGGATTTACACCAGCTACAAGTAGTAAGGATATGTCAAACAGCTTCTGGGACAGGATAAGAATAAAGTCCTAAACATGGTGAAAAAGATTAACAGAAGTCTGGGGAGGAGCTCGTTATATAATCCACCGAGTGTCTATTATCCATGGCTGTGAGAGAGAGGACAGTGCCCCTGTAAATTAGTTTCACTTGTTTTCATGCAAAGAAACGATACGATGAAACAAGAAAATGTGTAACAAAGTGAATGGTGCTTTCTTGGCTGTTATGTGTCAAAATAATCAGGTACTCTAGGTTTGCCTTTTCAAGACAGTAAAATCATTTCTCTCAATGCCTTTTCAAGACAGTAGAATCATTTCTCTCAACACTCTGTAACTAAATGCAACTAAGATATTAATGCTTTTGAAAAACAAGACTAGTGTTTCTTTTTTCATTTATTTATTTATTTATTTATTTATTTTGGATACAACTGGACAGTGTATCTACCCTGTGGCTATTAAATACACCCCAGAGCAATAAACGTGAGTCTTTAAATGAGCATCAGTGTGGAACTGCTCCTCCCACTGAAGGATCCTGTGCAGCAGTGTGCTTCCACAATAACATTAACCAGCGCAAACGTGCGTGTAGTTCTAATGGATTCACACTGGACTTGCACATCACTTACCAGACCACAGAAAGGCCATTGTTAAAACTGGATAAATGGAATGTATGCCAACATTTATCACAGGTGTTAAAATCCACAGTTTTTGTATCTCCAGAAGGCAACAGGGAGATGACAGGGACAAAGGAGGAGGGCAGACCTGTAGCTTTCTAAAAATACCCTGTTTTATCAGTTAGACAAGGTTTCCCATTAAAATGAAATGTGAAGCTAGTATATTAAAGATTTTATCTCTATGGAATCTTATTTTTATCGTGGGAGCACATTTGTGTTCCCTGGAGAACTTCAAGTTCTTGTAAATAACAAATGTTGAAAATATAGTATTTCCTCGCTCGTGAAATTAAATAGCAAAAAAAAAAAAAAAAAAAAGCCGAATCAACTAATCAACATGAAGCCAAGCCACCAAATAAAAACAATCACTCTCATGATGTCAGAAACTTCTCTAGCCCCCAAGGTAAAGAGTCACTCTAAAACTCACCACGTAGGCCAGGCTAGCCCTAAACCACAGAGCTCTGCCTGCCCATACCCTCCAAATGCTGGAATTAAAAGTATATACCGCCACTACACCCAAATTTACTTTTAATATTATTACAATTATCTGATTCCTCCAGGTTTCCAATAGCATCTAAAATATTATATCTCAAAGAATAACCTTGATAATTATTATTTTTAAAAGTACCTGTATCTCTGCAAGAGAGCAACTCAGTATTGGGCGCCTTAGCATGGGTCAGCAAAAAACAAACAAACAAAAACAAAAAAACAAAAACAAAAAACAAAAAACCCATCAAGTCACTACAGGAGTGAACACCATGCTGCAGTATCAGGTACGGAAGTGGAGCACCAGCAGCTTGCATCCTTAGTGGCCACTTGGGAATATGGCCATTGTCCTTTAATCCGTAGGGAGCTTCTTCTGGAGAAGGAGGTAGACCAGGAAGCAAGCAGCGATCAGAGAGTGGACAGATGGAGGAGAATAATGCCACTCTCCCCTCCTTTGCTTCTGACAGCCCCATCCTGTGAGACTGAGATAGAAGGGAAAATGCTGTGGCTGGACATTTTAATTCCCTAGAGAAGAGATGTGGAACATGCTGCCATCTGCAAGCTAAAACTATTTGTCCAGGAGCAGTTACTGAGAAAAATAAAAGCACACTCTCAAGTCTTCCTGAGGCTCCCAGCACATCTCATAAACTGCTTATACCAGGAAAGCATTTCATGTTCTGAGTCCCGGATGACAGACCATCTATCTATCTATCTTTGACATCAGACATGGAGATGCAGAGTTTAGGGTTTGCCCAGCTGGTTTTCCCTCTTGCTTTGGTCCAGTATTTCTTCACTATTCTCCATTTCCTCTCATTTAGAACAGTGTGATATAACCTGTGTTATTATATCCTGGAAATATGTGGTCTGCTTTTTCATTTTGATTGTATAGGGGATAAAAATTAAGAGATTGCCATGAGTCTCAGAAAAGACTTTGGACTTCTAAACAATGTTGAGACTGTGATAGACTCTGGGAACTTTAGTGGTTAGACTGAATGAAGTTTTATGTTATGATACATACATAAGACTATGGAGGTCAAAGAGTAAAATGTGGTGTTTTGAATAAAAATTATCCCCATAGGTTAATAGGGAGTATTACTATTATGAAGTGTGGTCTTGTTGGAGTAGGTGTGGCTGTGTTATAGGAAATATGTCTTAGTCACTTCCTGCTGCCTGAAGATCCAGATATAGAACTCTCAGCTCCCTCTCCAGCACCATTTCTGTCTGCATGCTGCCATCCTTTCTGCCACAACAATAATGAACTGAACCTCAGAACTATAAGCCAACTCTGACTAAATGTCTTCCTTTATAAGAGTTACCATGACCATGATGTCTATTCATAGCAATAAAACCCTCATAAGTTACCTTATGTGGTAGTTTAAATATTCTTGGCCCATGGGGAATGGCACTATTAGGAGGTCTGACCTTGTTTGAAGAAATGTGTCACTGGGTGGGCTTTGAGGGCTCCTAATGCTCAAACTCCACCCAGTATGGAAGTGAGATAGTCTCTTCTGGCTGAAGTTGGATCAAGATAAAGAATGTTCAGCTCTTTCTCCAGCATCATGCCTGCCTGGATGCTACCATGTTTCCTGCTATGGTGATAATGGACTGAACTCTGAAACTGTAAGACAGCCCCAATTAATTGTTGACTTTATCAGAGTTGCCTTGGTAATGGTGGCTGTTCACAGCAATAAAACCCTAAGACACCTTATCAAAATTACAGCTTTCTATTAAATTATATTCTTTGTAAGTTTTTATGTGAGCCACATTGGTAACTATGGAAGATAGTGTGTCCTTAAATATTTCCAGTATCATATATAAGAGTTGGCCTGGTCTGGGCTGACTGAAGCCATCTAGGAAAGGCTATGGGCAAGCAAGTTTCCTGGAGATGGCTCACCATTTTGCATGGGTGTGATGGGTGCACTCTGGAGAGGTATAGCCCCAGAGACTTTATATCAGGAATGCTTCTTGCTACTGATATGCCTTTTCTGCCACTATTACATAGCTCAGTGATTCCTGGGCACCATCCCACACCTACTGGACAAATTTCTTGCAGATCAACATGAAGATGAACTTTCATGAATTAGTGGTAGTTGGATGAGTTAATGGTTTTATAAAATTCCTGATTTGATTCAAATAATTTTAGGAAGAGTGTTTAAAGAAATGGTTTTAGTTGTTTTGTATGAAAAATGTAATACAGTTAGAATCAAGAATAGAATATACCCCTTCCTCATAGAATAGTAAGGAAAGGGAATACAATGAGCTTTCATAAATTGCTGTAAGAAGAGAAATAGGGTTGGAACAAATTTGTAATCAAGGAAAAACATTCATTCTAGGTTAGGTCCAAGGATGAAACCACAGATGTGAACTATGATAAAGCAACGCCATGTACAACTGTTGCTTTGAACTTATAATGAACTTTAGAATGAAACACTGTTT
Organism: Mus musculus; assembly: GCF_000001635.26. NCBI lineage: Eukaryota > Metazoa > Chordata > Mammalia > Rodentia > Muridae > Mus > Mus musculus. The sequence goes on from NC_000074.6 coordinate 82,851,698, forward strand.
TGAACTTACTATCAACATCCTTCTGTAACCCTTCCTTTGTGTAACATTTTATCTATGAGGTAATTTTTGAAAGAACTTTTGTCTAAGAAAGTATAAATTGCCAGAGAGAGGAAATAAAGTGTGGCTTTTGGGGCCTTGTTCCATCTATCAAGTGTGTGTGTGTGTGTGTGTGTGTGTGTGTAGTGTATCTATATATGTGTCTGTCTATATGTATGTACATACCTACATGTGTATATATATATATATATATATATATATATATATATATATGTATGTATGTATAAAGTATGCATGTGCACTTGTGAAGTTAATGAAACAAGTGGTCGGGCCTGACCTGTGTGTGGGTATGCCTGACTTTCTTTCTTTTTTCTTTGTCTCTGAAATTGCCAAAAGTCATCAGTTTATGGCCCCCAGAACAGTGAGAAAGAGTTACAAGGCCAGAGGTCATCATCCTTTGGCCTTAATCTGACACTGTGTCTCACCTCAATACCTGACTGTTGGGACTGGGCTTTGAGAATAATTCAGTGACTCCTTGGTCATGTGCACATCATTCCTTCACACCAAGTAGATCACCTCTTCTATTTATGAGTCCTAGAAAGATTTCACTAGTGCAGCCAGTTCTCTGAATTAGTCAGTGTTCTACTGCTGTCAAGAGGCACCATGGCCATGGCAAGTCTTATACATTAAGCATTTAATTGATGCTCACTTACAGGTTTTAGTGCTTTACTCTATCATCCTCATGGTAGGGAAGTGTGCACAGTAGCACGCAGGCAGACACGGTAGCTGGGAATTCTGCATCCATATCCAGAATCATCAGAGAGACAGAGAGAACCAGAGGCCCCGGTTTGATCCTTTGAAAACTAAAAGGCCATTCCCCAGTGGGCACACTTCCTCCAACAAGGCCAAATCTGCTCCAACAAGGCCACCTTCTATTCTTTTCAAATAGCATACTTCCTATGAGTATATAGGGGTCATTGTCATTCAAACTCCCACTAGTCCCTTGTGATAAAATGGTAAAGATGACCAATGGAAATGCAGGTGTCCCAGAGAGCAGCAGGTGGAAGCAGGTGGTCACTGACTGTGTGAGAAACCCAGGTACAAATGGAGGCAATTGCCTTTGAAACTATATATCCCTGACATGGGGATACTCTGAGACAAAATTTGACTCCTGGAAATCTCCCAAAGATATAAAACTTGGGAACCTGAACCCCAGTAGAATGTGAGCACTGGATGTTCCATAAGATAGCTATCCAAGCTGGCCTGACTTACAAGAGACTTCTAGCCTTTTAGGTGAATAGATGAGCTATACAATTGATACCATGCCTGCCTTGGTGTTCTTGTCTACATACCCAAAACTGAAGTTCAAAAGAAAATAAAAGCGTATGTAATACCTGAACCTTAGGCTTACTCACTTTAGCATAATTTTTCCAAGTAAAACAAGAGTTAGCACAGTTAAGCTATTGTCTACACAACAAAAGTTTTATTATAAATGGTCAGATATGAGTTCTCTCTCTTTCTTTCCTTCCCCTCCTCTTTCCTCTCACCCATCCTCTAACAATAGGGTATGATTTATTTTAGTCACAAAGCTTGCTGAATTTCTTATTTTTAAAAAGCCTTATATTTCTCTATAATTTGTTTTAGATCTAGTCAAATTTTGCAAGTTGTCTGTATTTTAGTTTTAATTATATTAAACTTAGTTGAAACTATTTCTAAATCATTTTCATTTGTCATCGACCAGGGGGTGCTTTATCATCTAAATGATATTCTGAAGCTAAATAGTGTCTACACTTTCACTTTCCAGTAAAACTTATATAACATCTGATTTTGGTAAAGTTAGGAAGTTATTTAGCTAATTATGAAAACTGGTTAGTTTAGGTATTGTAATCACTATCCATTGTTTTTCTTTTTCTATTTTCATGTGCATGTATATGTGTGTAAGTTTACATGTGTGTGGGTGTGGGGGAGGTGTGTACATACCACACTATGGATGCCCAAAGTTGGTGTTGGTCCCTCCTCCATCTTATTCACTGGAGCAGGGTCTTTTAATCAAGCTCAACCTGCAGCTATGGATAGTCTCAGTAGCCATCTTGATACAGGAAAGCTGTCTCCACCTTCTGAGGCTTGATTAGAGGTGGCCTACCATATCCATTAAGCATCTTCTATGTGTTTTCATCATACAAACTCTCAAAGCACATGCTTTACCATCTTCCAAGCACCCGCCATTAAGGGAAGATCCTATTGCTGAAGACACTACTAACTTCAGACAAAGCAGTTGTAGAAATCCATCTGGAACTGACCTGGAAGCCTCCTTCCTTTAGCACTAACCATCATAGTATCTGAAGGTTCTACAGAAGATGTCAAAGGAGAAAAACAATCAATAGCCCAACACAGCTGTAAACCCAATGAAACACAAGCAATGGCCAGCCTAGCAAGATGCCCTCAATAGGACAGTAGTGGTATTTATATCTTGAGAATAAACAACAGCTATGTAATTGGATTTGTGGCCCACTCAGTAGGAAGGAATTCAGGCATGGAACTATGAACCTAGCCAAATATCTATACTGTGGAGGTCGCAGAACCTAGAGGAAAACCTACTACCAATGTCATTAATCAATATAGCTTCTAATTATATCCTAAATACTTATCCTTATTCCCTTAGATAAATATGGTTTTCACTCCTAATCAATGAAGCTTCTTTTTGCAGTAGATGGGGCTATTACTGAGACACACAGCTCACCAAAATGCAGGGAATAAGTGACCATAGATGTCCAGTCCTTATTGTACATCCATAACACTCCTACATCAAAGACTCAAAGACCATTGCAGAAGAGGGGATAGAGTGGTTATAAGCTCAGAGGACCAGGACACTTGCTCTGAGATAGAGTCTTTTAGACATGAGGAATGCTGTATCCATGAAGTCTCAATAAGTTTGGTTACCTAAACAATACCTTTACAATGAAAGCATCAGTTGATATTCCAACATACATGTGAGAAATTTTATAAGACTTCAAGCCCTAGGTGAAAAGGTATGGGCAATCAATGGCTGCTGTGTGAGAGAGAATCAGCTTTCTACAGGGATGAGACCCTACTGGGTTATCTAACGTAAAACCAAGTGATAAGCCATAAATGCATGTACATAACCATTTATTAAAAATCCTGAGTTGTTTTTAGGATTGTCACTTTGAGGCATCATACATTTCACCCCATCACTCATCAGTTGAGAGGTAGGAGCAGGTAGATCTCTGTGAGATCAAGCTCAGCCTGGTCCAGGTTAGCCAGGGTTACATCATGAGAAGTTATCATCACCTCGGGTCCCAGTACAGCTGAATTCTATAAGAAATCAAGACCTCCCAGAGGAATCTAGCAAGTTGCCAGGGTTAGGGACTTTTTTTGCTCTAATCTAAATCTTAAGAACATTACCTAATTTAAATACCTCTACTTCCTACAACCTCTAACTCCTGTAAATCTGAGGTTACAAGGTGAGAATTGACTACAAAAGAGAAATAACTAAAAAACTGCAGTCTACCCAGCTGTACATTCTAAGTCAGTCACACAGCTGTATTTGGCTTCATATTTTTTAATGTTCTCATAATTACTTCTATATTTAGCAAGCAAGAAAGAAGCACACAAACTCACATATATGCATGTATACGCATTGTTATCTGTTCCTATTACCTTATTGTGAAGCCCCACAGTGTGGTCCTTGTGAACTGTTGGCTTTGACAGGATAAGTGTAGTTCCCATCAGACATCACTTCATCCTTTTGTGTCTTCATTTAATGGTGAGAAGTAGACATGCCACTAACAGTAGACATGGCACTAGCAGGAGATGTGGCACTAATGGTAGATGCCGCCCTAATGGTAGATATGCACAAAGCTGTAGCAGCAACAGCTACTATTTGCTGAGTGCTTGCTGCACAGAGGTCACCATTCTGTTCCAGCTTGCCCATAGGTTAATCTGATGAAGGCATTGTCTGAATTGAGGTTCTCCATTCCCAGATGACCCCAGCTTATACCAAAACATTTCTGAGCATGTGATTGGACTTTTTGTAAAAGTATAGAGAAATTGTTATTTTAAGATAATAATCACAATGAATATTTGTAAAGTTTTTATGATGTTATATCTTTAATTCATTATCAGAAACTTTTCTACTTCATTATATTCCAATCCACAATAAGAAAAACCAAATATATAGGAATAACTTAAAATAGCTCCATTTTTCATGAAACAAAGAAAAATGCCGTTTAACCCAATATATACCACTTTAAGTCTAATTAGGAAATTCTAAACAAATTCAGCTCTCAAGAAGAATAAATACTAAATAAACAAATAAAGAAATACATATGATAACCACATTTTCTTTCTATTTTTAAACTAATTTTCTTTTCTTTTCTTTTCTTTTTTCTTTTTCTATTGGCCTACTTTCTATTATAACAGGGCCCCAGACCTTAGTAGGCCTAAGATCTTAGCACAACTGACTTCATTATGAAAGTACCATTCAGGCTGTCTCCTCTTATTGGTACCCACAACAGTATCATGTTCCCTTTTAGATGCCCATACTAACTGTTTCTGGCATAGGTCACACAATAAGAAGGCATGCTTTTAAATGATCAAAGCTTCATTTCAATCTAGACCGGAACTCAGACTTTGTGACTGGTCAGCTTGGTTTGTTATTGATATACTAATACCTGTAGGGGACACAAGCTCTCAGCAGGCAGAAAACTTAAGCCATAGATAGACTCATTAAGTGTGGCTAGGGACTTAGATTTTAAGAATTTTATTTTAATTGCTAGGTTCATGAAAGAAAAAGCTCACAGTCCAATCAGAGACAATCCTGAGGACACACATGGAATTTATTATGGAGGCTGAATAACCAACTGCTCTATTAGCTATTTGGAAGTGGGGTAGGAGCCCTTGAGTATAAATGAAGAAAATAAAAAGACCCCAAGCTTGAGAACATGAATGACAATGATGTCATTTACTACATGATGAAGAGTATTATGAGGGCAACTTACATATTCTATGTAGAGAGGATGTGGCAAGAGATATGAAATAGGCAAAAATATGCGGGAAGTTGAACCCCCTAGAAAAACACCTGAGGGTGCCAATATGAAGCCTGCCCCTTTATATTTAAAGCAAAACTGATATGTAGTTGGGTCATCTTTGATTACTGCTACTGCTACTACTGCTATTAGATAAGAGGAAACTGTCCATCATTTACCACTCCAGTGTCCCCTAGGGAGACTGACTGGATGGTCTTCCATCTTTGCTGAGTGTCTTAGCTAGGGTTTCCACGGCTGTGAAGAGACACCATGACCAAGACAACTCTTATAAAGAAAACATTTCATTGGGGCTGGCTTATAGGTCAGAGGTTTAGTCCATTATCAAGCATGACAGCTTGCAGGCAGACATGGTGCTGAAGGAGCTGTAAGTTCTACATCTTGATCCACAGGCAGCAGAAGGCGACTGTCCCACTGGGTGTTGCATGAGCACATATAAGAAATGCTTGCTGACAGGAGCCTGATATGGCTGTCTCCCAAGAGATTCTGCCAAAGACCTACAAATAGAAAGGCAGATGCCCAAAGCCAACCATTGGACTGAGAGTAGGAGGAGTTGGAGAAGGGACTGAAAGAGCTGAGGGCATTTGCAGCCTCATAGGGAGAGCAACAATGTCAACTGGCCAGACCCCCCAGAGCTCCCTAGGACTGGACCACCAACCAAGTAGTACACATGAAGGGATCCATGGCTCTGGACACATATGTGGCAGAGGATGGCCTTGTTGAACATCAGTGGGAGAAGCAGCCCTTAGGCCTGTGGGTGTTTGATGCCCCAGTGTAGGGGAATGCCAGGGCAGAAAGACAGGAGTGGGTGGGTGGGTGGGTAAGCACCATCAGAGAGACAGGGGGAGAGGGAATGGGATAGGGGGGTTTCCAACGGGAAGACCTGGAAAGGGGAAAACATTTGAAATGTAAATAAAGAAAATATCCAGGCCTGGCAGTGGTGGCACACGCCTTTAATCCCAGCACTTGGGAGGCAGAGGCAGGTGGATTTCTGAGTTCGAGGCCAGCCTGTTCTACAGAGTGAGTTCCAGGACAGCCAGGGATACACAGAGAAACCCTGTCTCGAACCACCCCCCAAAAAAATCCAATAAAAAATTTGAAAATAAAATAAAGAACTCAAAGCCCCACCTCCACAGTGACACACTTCCTCCAATGCCACACCTACTCCAACAAGGCCACACCTACCCCAACAAGGCCACACCTTCTAATGGTGACACTTCTCATGGGCCTATGGAGGTCAATTACATTCAAACTACTACACTGGGGCTTTCTTTCTCATACTTTCTTTCAGTCCTTGCACTCCTAGTCAACGAGGAAAGCTTCTTCAGAGAGAGGAAATCTGTTCTCGTATCAATGGTCTGAGTGAATGGTTTCCTCCACCACAAATTCCAAGTACCCTCTGCAGATCCATTTTGATTTCATAATGAGCCATCCTGAATAATAACAGTGATGGATGGAAGGAAACAGCCCTTAACATCTGTCATCCAAACACCAGCAACAGGAGCAACTGCTGTGACCAGATACAATGAATGTTAGCACTGGAAAGGGACAAATGCCATCGATTGCTAGGATTGCGATTGTTCCATGTTTTAAGGAAACTGACCCTGTGTTGGAAGTGTGGTGGGGATTTTCATAGCATGTGTGAGGTCCTGGGTTCAATCCCCAAGACTACAGGCAGATGCAAACAAACAAACAAACAAGCTGAATTAAGAAGAAACTGTTCTAGGCAGGGGGTTGGGTGGAGTGGTGTCTAGCTTATTCTATGAAAGCTTATAACGGCTTCTGGGAAATAATGAACAAATATTATTTTCTTTCTCCCAACAGCCTTATCATGCAGTGATCAAATCAAGCAAAGGCAATATATTAAGGTTGTTGACGTGAGGCCAACTGAGGGCAATTACAGCTCAGTAGACATTTAGGAATTAGTACAGATAGCAACGTGTATCAAAAGGGGTGATTAGTCTAGCTGCAGTCTTGACCTAAATAGCAAATCAGGCGTAGAGTTGGGATTAAATCTCTGATGCCCAAGCTTTCCGTGGGAGGATATCTCTCCCCTGACTGTGTTCCAGGCCTCTTTATCAGCCCTGTGGGATGAGAATTCACCGTAAAATGAAAATTCATTCTAAGAAACATCTTTCTAAACAGCCCAATAGAAAGGGCGGGGAGAGGGTCTGGAGTCTATCCCTTCTGGCAATTCTGACAGAGTTTGAAGATGCTCCAACAGCTATTCTCTCAGCTGTCACGCTCAGTCAGTGTGTGAGGAAATGCTCAGTGTCTTGACTCACAGACACGCCCTCCCCTATCCCAGCTTCCTGGCTGGAAAGGACAAGCTGGTCCTAAGAAGAATATGGCAGAAGTAGCCAGCTCTTAAACACATCCAAGAAAAAGCAGTGACTTAGAGCAGAGAAAAAATAACAACAAAAGACACCCATGTGGAAAAAAATTAAAGAAAAAAGGAAAAGGATATATTGTGGTGAAGACATTTCTGTTGGTTTTGGCTCAAGTCCCAAATGAATTGTCCCAAGCTGACTTTCTGTATCGAGTCTCTCAAAACATATCTGTGATGTGAAGTTGTTTGGAAAGTTTCCGGTAAGAGCAAAGAAGCCCAGATGAAACCTCAACAGTTTATCAAGGGCTGTAACAGAAAGAGGTCAATTGATAAGCCAGAGTAGTGAAACAAAATAGCTATTTTAGCGGGTCTACTGTTCTGAAATTTGAGAATTTGATAAAAACACAAAGGAGGAAGACATAGATAGTATTAGTATAGTGTTATGCTCAAAAGAATGCTTCTGGGGCCTTCCATTTGTATCCAATGTGCTTGTATCAGGAATCAGAGAAATTGCTGGACTGTGAGCATTCTTACACTCCCATCTGCAGAATACATGGTCTCAGAGCAGCAAAGCAGCCCACCCTTGGTGGCAAGACACCTAGGAAAGCCATCATTTTCCCTAAGAGAGAAAATGAGGTAGGCCTGATGGCCTGAAAACAAGAACAGAGAATTAGGCAGAGGCAAAGGAAGTGAAGTTATAAATCAGAGTAAAATTAAGAAACTGGGAAATATCAGAGACAAGAGCCTATGGAGCAATTGCATTGTCCTTAAAACCATAGCCCCAGCCGAGTTCTGGAGAGAAAGTCCTTCTCCCAGGTATGCCAGGCTTTTTACCTCAGGGAAGCTACTCTACTTCTTTTAGTTAATGCTGCTGTAAAGCTGGAGTGAGGAACTAAGCACCAAGCAAGGCAGTCTATATATGAGCTTAGAATAGCACCTGTCTTATGGTCCAGTCCTCAGAAACCTCAGCTCCTTGTTAGTATGTAACACTTAATACTTACAAACGCCTACTCTAAGCCAGGCACTGTGGCAGATGCTTGGACCCGAAGTACTAGTAGGAAACCCAGCTGGTTCTTCTGAGATTATCATCACTAAATGTGTGAAATGGAATCAATCTAACTTGAACACTCCTGTTTTTTTTTCTATCTAAACCTAGAATTATTATTCTCACTGTGTTATTCTGATATGTATGTTTTTAGATCTGACAAACCAACATTCAGCATTCATTTGGATTACTACATCTGATAGTAAAATCTTTGATCATATCAAAGTCCTCTGAGCATCCAGAAGAGCACAGCCGCATAAAAGAGAGAGGTGACCATCCCCTGAGAGGGCAACTTAGGATGGTCTGACTTTCAAAGGTTTTGCTTTAGGCAAGTATTATGTTTTCGGTATCCCAACAATGCTCTGTGGTATTGGATGGCTTTTTCCCCTTCCATAGCCTCACTGAATATGTTTTGAAAGATTTCTTTTGTTTTCAGGCAGATCAAGTTATCTAAGAGTTTATTATAATAAAAGATACATGCTAATGAATGATCATCAATGTTGTTAGGTGGGACTGATCGATCAAGATAAATTTTTTTGAAGTAAGACAAAAGAAACCCAGACGTCGAAACTTCTATACATATGACCTCTATTAAATTATTAAGGTATGTACGTAAAGCCATAGTAAATTGTATTTGTAAATGACATAACTCACTTTGTAAAATGTCTAAGGTCAGAGTCTCTTTGAGCATGTTGGATACAATGGTGGTGAGACTCAGTATGGTTGCCAAGGTGGAGAGTGTCTACAGAAAATCCACTTGGCTGGTGCTCAGAGAACCGAGTACCCTCCACTCCTCAGTGTGGCTGCTCTTTGCTTCTGACTCAGACCCAAACCTCCTGAAAATCTGCTACCTCCACCAAGGAGTCCTCCAGAAACTTGGACTGGTAGAGAGTCCTCCTGTTGGGACTCATCACTGTTACTATTTTTAAGAATTTCTTAAAGAGCCCCCTTTACTTTGGTGCTTCATGAAGCCAACCTTAAAAACACAATTTGGCAATCTTATTAGTGTGACAATAACAAAAATTCTTCACATGCTCTGATCTAATCTTCCATAACCTAATAATGTGGCAAGCTGCACCAAACTGCCATCTTGGTGACTCTGGTGACCTAAAACCGAATACATCTAAAGCGGTTGATTCTTAAACCCAAAGTGCCCCTTGCAATCTTGGTCATCTTACAAAATGACAACTCTAGTTTGTAAATAAGTGAATCTGTTGGGTTTTTTTTTCCTTTCCTGTACCCTGCTACTTGAATGACAATTCTGAGACTAATTATTTGCTAATAAATGCCTAGGCCATAAGCCATGACTCACTCCCTAACTAGCTCATAACTTATTTAATCCATTCACACTATTCTGTTTTCCTCATGATTAGTTACCTCTCCTTCAGTCCCAGGCTGCTTCTTCCTTATCTTCTTTCTTAGCATCTCTCTGGAATCTCTCTTTATTCTCTCCCTGTTTTCCAGAATCCTCTCTCTTCCTGCCAATGTCCCACTTTCCACTTCCTGCCTCAGCTCATTGGCCATAAGCCTTTATTTATTGACAGGTGATGCATCTAAGAGATTCTCTACACCAGTTGCTTCCTGACTTCTGTATTTTCCTTACCACCCTCACCAAAGCATCAGAGAACAGTGCCTACCCCACCTCCAGAGCCCCCACGAGCCAGTCACTCCACTCCACCTCCAGAGCCCCCCACGAGCCAGTCACTCCACTCCACCTCCAGAGCCCCCCATGAGCCAGTCACTCCTTAGCATGCTCTGCCATTTCCTCAGCATGCGTTTCTCTTGGCTTTCCCCCCAGATTATTTTTGCAGCTCCTTAAGTGCCCTCCTTGCTTCTATCCTTCCTCCAGTACTGTCAGAATAAAACTTTGATGTTCTCATATAACACCACATTTTTCTGTCCAGACATCTCCCAGGAATCTTCCTCTCACCCAGATTAAACTGCAAGGCCACTTAGAATCTTCCCACCATTAATCCCATCTCATTCTTTCCATCGCTCATCTCTCTCCACCCCTGATGAGCTCACTATGGCTTCTGAACACATCAAACACCAACCTGTCTGATCTATTGTACCTACAACTCCTTCCTATTACCAACAACTGGTCCCCTAATAATCATTCAAGTCCTTCGTCCTTTGAGGATTATATTTAGACATAGGATATATCCAGAATCCATCTTCTGTTTTGTGATGTCCAGACCTAGGATGTGTATATTGTGACAAAAACTGCTGGGCTTCTCAGTGCTTCTCGAGAGGCACAGGAAAGAGAACCAGGTGGAAGATATAATGTAAATCATTAAGCACTACCATATTTGTGTATGTATAAATAAGTAGACATTTTATATTACTGGTTTCTGAAACTACAGAAACCATTAATGAGGAAGTGTAACAACCAACCAGATATCTAATTGTTAAAGAATTCTGCTATTAGAACACGACTCTAGGAAACTGTTCTCCACTGGTTTCTTTTAATCTCTGTCACAACTGGAAAACACAGCTTAAAATGGTAACGAACACACACACACACACACACACACACACACACACACACACATACCACCTACTGACGCTGTGAATCCTCTAAGGCAGGGCTATTAGAGTGGGAATGGAGGCAAAATGTCTCAATCTTAAAGTATGAGGAGAGGTCCATTTTCTAAGAAAACTAACGCCATGCCATGAGCTGGCTTCCAGAGCAGAGGAAAAGAAGTCACTTTTACCCACACCACAGACTGGTCCTTAGACCAGCAGAGTGTGCATCACCAAGGACCCCACCCCTGACTTAATAAATGTGAAATTCTCCTGAATTCATGCTGATCAGTCCTGGTTTAAAACTGGAATTCTGACAGCCACTGTCCTAAATATTCAGGTCTGGGGGGGCGGGGGGGAGGGGCCTCATGACCAATCAGTGCTGGGATAAATACCAGAGAACTCTCTGCACATCTTCCAGCAAACGGAAATGCTGTTCCAGAGAGGTTCCTACACTTTGCTGTATTTAAGACTCCCTCAATTAATTGTTCCCAATTCAAAGGCCTGAAGGTCCTTTTTACCTTTTGCCCGCAACTGTCGAAGCCTGAATTTGAGGCCCAGCAGAGGTCGCTGACGCCCAGGAAGAGAGACAGAGTGAGCGTTGCAAGGGGAGCCCAGGAGCTTTGACATCATACTAAGCTCCTCCTTGCACGCGCACATCACACACACACACACACACACACACACACACACACACACACACACACACACACACACACACACAAATACAGACACACACAAAACGCTGTATCCCTCTCCTCACGCTCTCCCCCATCCCATCTGCCCCGTACCTCCCCCTCCCTCGGCAAGTGAGTGTCCCGGGCGTAGCCACCTAGTCTGGCCAGAAGCGCAGCGCCTACTGCCCATGGGAACCCACGCATAACAGGAGCGACCTCCGCGTCTGCAGCGGGACCGATAGTCCCAGCACCGAGGATCTCCAGCACCCCACCCCCGCCCCGCTCGGCCGCGACAAGCAGAGCCGCCACCCCTTCCAAACCCGAGGACCCCGCCACCTCTATGAGAGAAGGCGACACGGGGCAAAGGAACAGGACGCCTGGCAGCCGGACTCCCCCGCAAGTGCGCGGCGCCCGCTCCGCGACCGCGCCGCGATCACCCGGGAAGCCCGATGCCAGCGCCGCGCTTCGGCTGAGAGGGGACAGGGCGGGTTTCTCCCGCTCGTCCCGGATCCGGTCTCCGCAGCGTCTGCGCGTCCCAGCCGGAGCTCCGCCGGCCAGGGAGTGAGTCGCAGCGACAGGAGAACCAGAGTGGCTGCCCGGGGTTGGCCGGGGCAGGGAAAGGAGGGACGGAGCGGGGGGAGGGCGCAGGGGGCGGGGAGGGGACCCCGGAGGAGAGAGATGACAATGTCTCTCATCCAAGCGTGCCGCAGTCTGGCTCTCTCAACATGGCTGCTTTCCTTTTGTTTCGTGCATCTGCTCTGCCTGGACTTCACCGTGGCGGAGAAGGAGGAATGGTACACCGCCTTCGTGAACATCACCTATTTGGAGCCCGAGCCCGGGGCCGCGGTGGCGGGCAGCGGTGGCGGCGCGGAGCTGCACACGGAGAAGAGCGAGTGCGGGCGATACGGGGAGCACTCGCCCAAGCAGGACGCGCGCGGCGAGGTGGTCATGGCCAGCTCGGCCCAAGACCGCCTGGCTTGCGACCCCAACACCAAGTTCGCCGCGCCGGCCCACGGCAAGCACTGGATAGCCCTCATCCCCAAGGGCAACTGCACGTACAGGGATAAGATCCGGAACGCGTTCCTGCAGAACGCCTCCGCTGTGGTCATCTTTAACGTGGGCTCCAACACAAACGAGACCATCACCATGCCCCACGCAGGTGAGCAACCCGGGGGGTGCCTGGCGGACGTGGGGGAGGGGAGCCCGAGAAGCGTCTAGGGAGATCTAGCACCGCCTCCGGGGCACCTCTGGCTGAGAAGTCCGTGCAGCACCAGAGACCAGTCTCTTATGTATGAACCTATTAAGTTTTGTTGTGCGTCGCTTGGGGGACAGGTTACAAGCATGAGAGGTTTCAGTATGTTGGGGGAGTATCGGAGAGTCTGGTTCGGGAGAGGGTTCAAGCTGTGGAGTGTCTTCTCCCAGGAGAATTTGGAAAGTGAGATTTGGGAAACAGGGCTGAGATATTGTTCTTGTTAGTGACCCGTTTCAGCACCTGTTTGGAACCGGAAGTTCTAATAACTTGTCTCTGCGCTTCGTTGTGTGTATCAGATATACATACCTGGTGCAAGTGTTTGTGTATCAAGAGGCAGGTCAACTTACCTGTCTGCAGCTGACCATCGGCAAACTGCTCTCCCAAGTCAGGTTTCAGCCCTTCTCAGGAGCCCTTCCCCTTGCTGGGACCATAAGTAAATAATATTCAAAGCTCTGCCAGGTTGTCATCTAGAGAGATGGACTGACGGGGAGCATGGGTGAAACATTGCAATGCCCAACAAGCCAAGAATAGCCACAACGTTAGAATTACTTTCTACTGCTGTGTTGTCTTCTGCCTGCATCTGGTTTCGAGATGCACTCAAGAAAGACCTTTGTCAGTGACCACAGGGGCCAGACTAAAAATAAGCATGATTGCCCCAATTCAACACAGTCTATAAACAGTGTTTTCGTGAGAGAAGTAACAGAAGCAACAAGACTATGTTATTCATATTTATTAGCACAGGCCACTGGTTATAGGAAACTGCCTTCTTTGAGCGCAAGCTCATGCAGAGGCACCTGAGAGGTGGGTCCTTTTTTCCCTCACAGCATTTCCTGCAAGCAGGATGTGGGAGAAATGACTGGAGTGTCGTTCTGGGCAGAGTCATCCAATCAGAACAATTGTTGCAATTAAAGCCCAAGCTTCTAATAAGCAAAGAACTGGGATGGAACATGCAGATTGGCTGTACGTGCAGACATATTTTCTATAGAGACAGATCTCTCTTTCAAGAGTTCATAGCATCTATTCGTGAAATATACAATTAGTTTGCCCAGAGTAACCAACACCAGCTGTTGTAGTCAAGGGCATTTGTTAACTTTCTGGAAAACAGGTTGGGAGGCAAAATGAAAAATGAGCCAGAAAACAGCATGGTTTTCATGAGGAGAAACCGTTACCTTCTTAGAAAACTTCTGACCCTGCACGTTAGAGACATTTGCTGTATTTCCTTGAGCACAATCACTCTCCCAGGGAGAGACCTGCACTCTGACCTTGAGTCATAGGGCCCCTGCTTAAACTTGATCTCCAAGGATATTTGCACTATGGAAGAGTATCCAAGTCATGTAAGGCATCTTTCAATTAACATTTAATATGGAAAATATAGATTCAGGGAGTGGGAAGCAGGGCATGCAGGAGTTATTCTGGGATCTGTAAACACCAAGGTTCCATAGTGAAATTTAAGGGTTCCATAAATGTTTTTCTGTGTGTGAGCGTGGAATCTTAAGCTGAGCTTCTCTGTGCACAGCACAATAGTTATCGTTTGTCCCTGTCTAAGAAACCGCTTTCAGAACAGCAGACACACTGGATCAATTAATGGCTCACCAGTCTTGAAGAAAACTATAATTTGATTTTCTACACAAAGGATGCTTAAGGCATACTAAGAAGGAAAGGGTTGGTGATAGTCTAAAAGTTAATGTAATATTTCTCCATGCCAAAATAAAATAAAAGTTGTGTCTGCTGTTATTTTTGATCTCCCTGTTATGCCTTGGACACATTCCCACATTAGTCAGAGGGGGAGACTTCTACAGGACTGTGATTCGTGTGACCAAGGTGAGCATATGAGTTTCACTGTCAATCAATGTCCTACACTTTCTTCTAGGGCCTGAAGGCTCAACTTTCTCCTCATTAAATATGAGTCAGACCTGGGAATTCACTTAGGAAACCATATACAGGCTAGATGTTGATGGAATATGGTTATTTAGTGAGCTCAGATTGCAGGGCACCAGGGGACATGGTTGTGGCCTTTTTAATCCAGTCCCTGAGTTTAGAGGAAAATCAAAAGCTAATATTTGCCATACTTCTCCATCAATGCCCTGATTTGAGGAGACAACAGCTTGGGGGAGAGAAGGCTTGGGTTTAGAATTTTGGAGCCTACATATAGTGTTTATCATCTGCTGTGATAGAGCCCTAATTACCAGACAGAAACAAATTCAACTAAATAAATTATTTCTTCCATCCTTCTCTCTTCTTTCTCTCTCTCTCTCTCTCTCTCTCTCTCTCTCTCTCTCTCTCTCTCTCTCTCTCTCTCTCTCCCCTCTCTTCTACCACTCCCTCTCTCTCCCCTCTCTCCCATCCCTTTTCTTTTTCCTTTCTTTTTTCTTCTTTTTTTTTGTTTTGTTTTGTTTTGTTTTGTTTTGTTTAGAGACAGGGTTTCTCTGTGTAGCCCTGGCTGTCCTGGAACTCACTCTGTAGACCAGGCTGGCCTCAAACTCAGAAATCTGCCTGCCTCTGCCTCCTGAGTGCTGGGATTAAAGGCATACGCCACCACTGCCCAGCTTCCCACCCCTTTTCTGTTCCCCCTCTCTCTTCCCCCTCCCTATCGCCCTTTCTCTTCATCCCTCTCTCTCCTGTGTGCCTTCTTTCAGTTTCTTCTTTTTCTGAATCCATGGTTTTGAAAATCTTCCATAACTGCTTCCTCCCTCTCTTCCTCCCTCCCTCCCTCCTTTCCTCCCTCCCTCCCTCCGTTCCTCCCTCCCTTCCACCCTCCCTTCCATTTCTATGTATTTCTATCTTGTACATGGAGTCTGTTTGAGTCCTTTAATATGTGAATTTGGTCTAGTTTCTCACATATCATACTCTTCCCATTGTTCACCATAGTTGTAATAAATGTCACCGATTACTATTTCATTTAATTTTACTGCCAAAAAGCATTCCACATTTTATTTATTGTCACTTGATGAGAACTGGGTCATTTCTACTTTGGGATTTTTTTTGAATGGTGCTGTTATGTACATTCTTGTGCCTGTGTGTGTGTGTCTGCGTGTGCATGTGTTTGTGTCTGTGTGTGTATATGTGTGTGTGTCTGTGTGTGTGTATATATGTGTGTGTCTCTGCGTGTCTGTGTATGTGTCTGTGTGTGTGTGTGTGTGTGTGTGTGTGTGTGTGTGTGTGTGTGTGTTTCTCCTAGGTTTATATTGAGAAGCAGAATTTCTGGGTTACATGGCCACTCTGACTTTTAAGGAACTGCCAGATCCCTTCCTCATGCTCCTTAGTTTTTTGTCAAGTTGGCACAGGCTAGGGTCATCTAGGAAGAGGAAGCCTCAGTTGAGAGAATGCCCCATAAGACTGGCCTTAGGCAAGTCTATCAGGTATATTTGTGATTAGTGATTGATGTGGGAGGGCCCAGCTTGAAGTGGTCAGTGTCATGCCTGAGCAGGTGACCCTGGCATGTATATGAAACATGGCCCTGCCAAGCGAGCCACTGAACACTCTTTCTCTATGATCTCTGCCTCCATGTTTTAATTCCTGCCCTTACTTCCCCAGTGATGGATTGTGATATGGTAGTTATAAGACGAACATGTTATCCTCCCCAGGCTGCTTTTGACTGTGGCAATAGAAAGCAGAGGAGGGCATTTCTTAAGTGTCTAAGTCACTTCTGATCCCTTCCAGTAGTCAGGAGGTATCAGCTATGGAGCCTCCTCATTGGTGCTTATGGTTAACCACCTTTTAATCAAGGTCAGCGTCTTCCTTACAGCTCCACTTTGATGACAGCTACTTTTTGGTAGACATGGTCTTGCTGTATTGCCTAGACCGCCTGCAAACTCATAAACTTCTAGCACCAGCTGCAGAACCCTGGGGTTATAAGCTTGTGCCACTGGACCTGACTTAACAGTGACTTCTTTAAAACATGCTCTCAAGTCATCTTTCCCCTTTCGTTTTGTTCTCCTTCTCCTTACATCAGCCAGTCATTGTTCTTTCCGAGACTTAATTCATGTAGCTTTTGTCCTTAGAGGTGGGTAAAATTGCATTTACAGGCCTTCAATAGAGTGGGAGGAGGTGCAACACCTCTAGAGAATGTGTCCACAGACAGGAGCAAAGGGCTGTCCAGGAACACTGTCTCCCCCGTGCAAGCCTTGATGCGAAGATCTAGACACATATAAAGACAGTGAGAGCTCTTGGAGGTGATCGGATGCCTGTCCAAGAGCCTTCCTCCAGTGTCCTTTGAGTGAAGGACATCAAACATTCTATAGGCCTTTGTAGAGAGCCTGTTAACTGGAGCACAGGTTTAGTCTTGTAAGCCTCTGCTGTTTCCATGCTGTGTGACTTTGAACAAGTTAGTCAACATCTCAGGGCTTGAGGATCCTATGCTGTGACAGAGGATAGCAGTGTCTGTCTGAACTGCTTGTTGTATGGATTTTATGGGCTAGTATGTAGATACCTGTATCTTAGTTACTCTGAGCTGGCACTTGGCAAGGATCTCTCGCTGGCCATGGAGTTTGCCATTTTGGGTAGGATGGCTGGTTAGCAGTCCCTACGATCCTCCTGCCTCCACCCTCTGGTGTAACTTTTGTATGTGGTTGCTGGGGATCTGAACTCTGGTTGCCATATTTGGAAACACTTGATCCTCTGGGGCATCTCCGCAGCCCCAGTGTTAACTCATAACTTGGTGGCACACAGTCACAAGCAGAAACTGTGGCATAAACCACCAAATCCCCTGGCTGACCAAGCCTCTTGTGACCTTAATGCTCAGAGATAGAGCAGTCACCCATTTCTACTGGCCACCTCCATTGCTGGAAAGAGACTACTGGGCTCTCTTGATAATTGGAGAGCTTCTTATGGCTCTCTGATTACACCTGTGCCTTCTCTAGGCTGAAATGTCATTGTCACCAGAGTGAGAACATGCATGGTACCTGTGGTGAATCACCCCAAGTGTGCCGCTCTCTGTATCTGAGTTACCGTCTGGAAGAAGTTCTCCTTCCCACTGTTTCTCAGAGGCTTTAGTTGTTAGCTTTGTGTCTATCAATCACTAGTGCATAGTTAAGAGATAAATAAGTTTCCAGTTGCCTGGGAAGGATTTTGATGGCATCTGAGAGATGGGGGAGAGGAGGGAGGCTGCAGAAGCTGTAGATCCTCTGCAGTTCTTGCATAGGAGGCAGATAGAGAATATATACACACTCGTGAGTTCTCAAAGTTTAGAATTGGCAAGGAGATAATGGAAGTCCTGCCTGTGCAGGCATATATATCCTAATACTTTACTGCACGGGTTTCTGCTACCTTGATGACCCTTGCTTTAATGGCTTCTGCCCTGACCTTCATATAGGAGCTAGCTGCTTTGATGAAATCAGTTCTTAGGGCTATCCTGTTTCTAAAGTGTCCACCATGCAGTTTTATTTTATATTCTCCATTAAGGATAACCCAAGAACTTTTGTGTTTAACTTTGACAGTGCTGAAATAGCTTTCTAACCATTCCCATTTCTACAGATGACCTGACCACACAGACAGTAAGCTGTAGAACTAAGCCATAGATGCAGGTTGCCTGCCCGTGGAGTAGAGGCTCATAGCCTAGACGTATGCTCACAGCCATTTCCTCAGGCTTCATCTCAACTCAAAAGCTATTGCAAAAACTGGCTGTGAACAGTGGTCCCTTATCACTGAGCACAGGACAATGTTGTAGGCTTCATTCTTGTTTCACAGTGTGTTAATACATCTGTAGGCAAAGCCATCACCAACTGTAGAATGGCATGCCTGACGTAGAGACAGGACCTTACATTTAAGCGCTCCTCCTCCACATCTGCCTCCAGCTCATCATTTGGTCTGGCTCAGTCACTGTCTGTCTTCGGTTGCAGTTTTTCTCTTCATGGAATGTAAATTTTGGATGACTTGATCTCCAAAAACTATTAGAAATGTATTCTTTATGCTTTAAAACATCAGGATATATCAACTAAAATTCTATTTTTAAAATTTTGTTCAGCAGAAAAACTAGTCACATGTCTGTCTCCCTCCTTGGCAAGAAGTAGGCTGCCTCTAGCATGTGCTCCAAACTCTCTAGCTGGCCTAAGTCCCCAACACCTTTCATGGCCAGTTCCATTTGCTTGTGCTCTCAACCTCTGCACAGTTGACCTTGTTTGCAGCCTCAGCTTTATCACAATCCCACTACAGGTGGGAAGATGAAATTGCAAGAAACAGTCATGGTTTGGAGAAGGCAAGACAATTGCACTGTAAACGTGTTTAGAAATGAAAGGGGTTTCTTAGAGATGCCAATCTTTCTCTGGCACTGGGCTGGGCCAGACTAGGGACCCAGGGCATTGTGGAAGTATCAGTCCCTGTGTTCCAGTACCAGTAACTCCTTAAGGGCTTTCCCAGGCCTGAGATCACATGATCTGCTGTTTAGCTGTCTGCCTTCACTTCAGCTTTCTGCTAAGATTCATACATAAGCTCCGTCGTTTATGCTTGGCCTTCAGTTCACACACCCAATCAGCCTCCCAGTTGGTTTCTGTGTCCTTGTTTATTTTACACTAAACTCATAATTCTCCCCCATCTTTCCTGGCAGACAGCAGTCCAATAGCCAGGAATTGCAACCTCTGTTATTAAAGACCATAATTCATCAGTGGTGTTAAATAACATTCTTGGCAGTGTAACTTTATATGGCCTAGGCATTTCCAGAAAATAAATAGCTGGTTTACTCATTTTCAGTCATAGAAATCCATGTGTGGGGGATTTGGAAGGACTCCTACCCTCCTCTTCCTAATCATTAGTAAGAATTTGGTCATCATTCCAGGTTTCTCTCGCCTTAGAAATCCCCTGAATTCTCGAGAAAGAAAGTTTTATTGGCTGTGAAATCTAGAAAGATCATGAAAGAGCTTGGAGCTTTTTCTGCAGAGCTCATCCTTGTAGCTTTTAGAAATGGGTGATTACACCTCTGGGGTGGAGTTAATGGCTTCGAAGCTAGTCTCCTCATTTAAAAGGAAGAAGCTCAGCCATTGCAGTCACACTTCTCGTTGGGAACCAGAGCATTAAAAGAACTGGTATTTGACAACACCTAAAAGTCCTTAGTTTATCCCCAAAAGAGGTATTTCATTTTTTATATACTCTAAAGAGGATCTTATTACTGCTTAGTGACTAAAAGATGTTGGGGTCCTGTATCTTTCCTAAGTCAAGAGATGCTAAATTTTAGTTAAGGTGAAATTCAAATCTTTAGAGTATCTCAAGCCTTGAGGGTTTACTGTAATACAAAACTCCAAGAAACAAGTCAGATTACAAGGCAGGACTGTTCCAAACTCTAGTTATGAGTGCTGTGCTAAATGGAGGCCTTTTAATGAGTTCAGGATAGATGGGCTCCTATTTTAAACTTGGATGACTAAGCATTTACTGGTTTAATTTGTGATAAGATAAATGTGCTTCCTATAGTGCAACAAAAATGTTAACACTCGTGGTTAGAGCTAATCTTATTCTTTCTTTCCTCCTGTATTTATTTATTTATTTATTTATTTATTTACTTATTTATTTATTTATTTATTTAGTGTGTGTAGGTGTGGCTACATGTGTGGGAGTGCACATGCCATGTCTTGCGTGTGGAGACTTAGAGGGGAACTTTCTGAGAGATGGCTCTCTTCCTCCATGTAGGCGTATGACTGAACTCAGGTTCCCAGGCTTGGCAACAAACACCTTTACACACTGAGTCATCGCTAAGCTCAAACTCCTGATTTTCTTATAATGCAAGAAAATTATTTTTTCCTCATTGTTTCAAAGGATGAATTAATTTCTGTACATGAGGTTTTCTTTTCTGGTTGGCTTGTCCCATGATGCACAGTGCTGTGCAGAAAGCCCATTTGTCAGGAAGCAGGACCTGGCCTTCTGGTGTGCTTGGCACTTTCATATGCAAGGTGTAGACATATACTTAATAACAATGGGGATTTTGAAATTTAAAAATAATGTTGTACTTAATGAATGACTTCTAGGACAGTGTATATGGTGCCTATGCTAGGGTATGGTAATAGGCACCCATATTAAGATGTAGGTTCCTAGGACATCCTCTATTTTTTTAACCAATCAGCTTGATACGTCTCAGTTATAGCTTTTGCATCATTCACTGATGTACTGTATACAAAGCAAAGAGGGGTTTCAGGCATACAATCAGTGTGCATGTGCGTGTGCACACACACATTATACACATGCTCTCTCACACACACACACACACACACACACACACACATACACACCATTTTTCTCCCCCTTTCCTTTTATTTTTCTTCTCCCTACTTCCTAAAGAAGTGACTCATCTGGCTACCACACCATTACAAACAGACTACATCAACATCAGAAATGAAGTTCCAAATAACCCAGCAGGTAGGCGGGACAGAAAAATATGTTTTGCCCTTCATTTATCGGTAAAGTTTCTAGAATATTCATCTTTTCCTGATGCCCCAGAGCTAGCTGTCCCTTTAGTTCTGTTCCCTAGCTGGCCTCAACACAAGTGCACCCTTGCCCTCTCCAGTAAGAACAGCAGCAGCCGTGGATCCTCACCCTTAGAATACCTTTCATCTTCGTATCACTATTGACCTCATCACCATCATCCAACAGAACCTAAGCCCCGTGAAAGCAAGACTTCTAGACCTTTCTTTGTTTATGGTTAAGTTTCCCAAGGCTTGAAGAGCCCTCAACACACAGACAGGACTCAGTAAATACTGCTAAGTAACCTAGAGACCAGAAAGATGGATTACATTATATGGTGATCTTAATTTCACAGGGAAACCTAATTCTGACATTAAACTCCCATTCTCTTATCCTTTGGCTCATATACATGTAGTCCATTAGAGTTTCATTTGAAACTCCTACCACAAATGTGTATCCATCTTGTAAAAGAGAAAAGTAGGTTCCTGGTTCAGTTTTCATCTAAGAAGAAAAAGGCATGCTGGTGATAGACTGAGGAACATAAGATATCAAAAGTGTCTGTGGTTAGATGTGTGCACTGGAGAATAATCATATATAGAATATATATACTAGTATTTAAAATATTGTCATCCAGTCTGGTGAATAAACATATTTATAATATATATATACTAGTACTTAAAATTATTTTAAATGAAATACATATGCCAAATAGACAAAATTTCAAAGAACCAGAGTTTCATCATTCTGTTTTTTAGAACTACCAAGCAGCAGTTTCAAGGTAGAAGATTTAAAAAGTCTCTGGCTTTTTCTGAAAAGTAAAAAATTAAAAATGAGGTGAGACCAGAAGAGATTGCCTAGTGATCAGGAACATAGATTGTTCTTCTAGAGGACCCAGGGTTGATTTACGCACAGTCCCAGGGGGGCCAATGCCCTCTTCTGTACATCTATACAGGCAGACAGAACACCCATATTGAGTTAATAAAAATAAAGGTTAAAAATTTTTAAATCAAGTGATGGGGGGGGTGGCATCGCATCACTTGAGAGGTAGAGGCAGGTGGAGCTCTGATTTTAAGGCCAGCCTGGTCTACAGAGAGAGTTCCAGGACAGCCAGGGATACACAGAGAAACCCTGTCTTGAAGAACCATAAAGAAAACAAAAGTAAAAATAAAAAGTAAAATTACTCATTTATACATTGGGGTGGTTTGAAAGAGAGCTCTCTTATATTTGAGGGCATCTGAATACTTGATCCCCAGTTGGTGGCATTGCTGGGGTACATTGAGGAAGTGTGTCACTGGGAGTGAGGTTTGAGGTTTCACAAGCCATGAAACCCTTCCAGTGTGGTGCTTTTGCTTGCTGCTTTGGTTGGAGATGCTATGGTCAGCGGTTTCTGCTGCAGTGCCTGCTTGATTCTGTGCATGGCTCACCACTGCCTCACTATTGTGACAGTGAAGTCCTATCCCTACGCCCCAAATAAACCCTTCCTTCTCTAAGTTGCCTTGGTCATGGTGTTTGGTCACAGTGATACAAAAGGAAGTGATACATGCGTATACACATGCACACATACAAGTATAATATGCACATATAAACATGTATTATTTGCTATCTGGAGCTAAGGAAGAAAATGTAGACATATTAATTAATGCATTCAACAGACAAATCAGTCATTTGCTTTGCTTCAGATAAAAATTAGAGTAAATCTTGCCTTCAGTGTGATTTCAGGGCCAAATAGAAACATTGAATATTTTAAAAGGCAGAGGAAGATTTAAAACAACCCATAATCCAACTATTCACCTGCTTTTGTATGTATGAGTGTTTTGCCTGCACCATGGGTTTGCCTTGTGACTGCTGAGGGCAAATGAAGGCCCTGGATTCCCTGGAACTAGAGTTATGGACCGTTGTAAGCCACTGTGTGCATGCTGGAAAGCGAACCTTAGGTCCTCTAGAAGAGCACCATGTGCTCTAACTGCAGAATTATCCCTCCTGCTCCTACTCTGTTTATTTACTCGCTTCAT
The DNA here is from genome assembly GCF_000001635.26 of Mus musculus. Taxonomy (NCBI): domain Eukaryota; kingdom Metazoa; phylum Chordata; class Mammalia; order Rodentia; family Muridae; genus Mus; species Mus musculus. The sequence continues at coordinate 82,874,978 of NC_000074.6, forward strand.
TATATTGAATATTTTTTTACCAAATTAAGGATGTATTGTGTGTATATTGTGCAAATATATGTATTGGGAGATTTAAAAATGTTAATGTTATATTTTAAATTTTCTTTGATAGCCTATATTTTTCTGTGGTATTTTTGACATCGATGGAACCTCCCGAGGTAGCTCAGCTCACGTTCCAGAACAGCTCCATTAGTCAAAGGCTTTCCAAGTTTGGCTGCAGAGCAGGTCTCTGGGGTGTCTGTTTTGTCTGATAGCTGGTTAGTGAACTCTTTGCGTGCTCTCATTGGAGGAAACACCATGTTTCAGTCATTGGTGGTGATGCTGACACTGAGCAGTCTCAACCCAGCTTATGGCTACAAGCTGAAATAGTTTGGCAGCTGCTACAAGTCGCAGGAGACGGAGAATCCAAAGCAGGAAATGATAGAACCGTCCAGCTATGACTGTGCGCCCCCCCCCACTACGTAGTTCTGTGTCTGGGGCTAAAAAAAAGTGCAAAAAAGCAGTAGCTCTCAGGAAGCTCCATTTTCATTTGTGGTTCTACCTCAAATTGGCTATACCCCCAGAAGGCCACTCTCCTCTTCTGGGTCTCATTTTCTATCATTGGACCCTCCTGAATAGGATCTTGGTTTCTATCAGTTTTCTCCCCCTGGTTGCAAACTGGAATCAGCAGCAAAGTTGAAAATTGTTGCTCCCCAAACCAGTCTACAGAGAGCCTGATATGATCAGTGTGGCAAGAGGTGAGCCCTGGGATGATGCTTGACAGCCAAGATTGACAGCCACTGCTCCAGACGAAAGTCCCCACAAGGTTGTTTTGTTGCTGCTGCTACAACTCAGTGCTGTCTTTTAATTCTTACAAAAATATTACAAGAAATAAAATCATGTAGTTCAAGTCCCCTCTTCCAAGGATTGTAAGATGCAAAGTAAAGAATTTCCAGTCCCCACTTCATGGAATCCCTATGTTATATTAACTTATTTTTTCTCAGCTATATAACATGGGTGTGTTAATTAATTTTATATTTTCTAGCTGATACATAAAATCTACATATATGAATGTGGCATAAAGTGGTATTTCACTATATGTATACATTGTGTTGTTTGAATGAGGGTAAGATTACCTTCAAACATTTCCTTATAGGATAGATGTTCCAAGTTTATTCTCCTTGCTTTTTAAGATGTGCGATATATTATTGTTATTTATCTGTCAGTATCCTACTGTGAGTGCCACCCAAGCTTCTTACTCCTACCCAGCTGTAACATCTCTGCACCCTGCCTGCCCTCTTCTCTCCTGAAGTTCTTCTATCACATGGTTCATTATTAATGGTTAAAGAAATTACGTGATTGTTTTGAGAGTTTCAAAATCCCACTTGAAAACATGTAGTAGTTTTAATTTATTAATTTCTCAAGGACTAAAGCAATAAAATGATGGAGGCCACCTGTTCAGTAAATATTATTGAATTGTGAATTAGTGGCTCCACAGTAATAATGGAATTTTGGCAACCAGCAATGAGCTCAAGAGATGGTGTGCACAGTAAGTACTAGAGAGCGTGCAGTGAATTTCCAACAGCAGTGAGCCATGGATGATTGTGCAAAACGATGAAGTGAAATGGCGTTTGATTTAAATCGTTGGTATGCTAATTATTGATTGATTTTCTTGTCTTTCACTCTGACAAGGGTGAAATACCACATTGATTTTGCCACTAGGACAGATCCTCATCTCTCTCATATGGTTGTCAGTACCAAGGATAGGGTGCAGAATAGACGGTGGTGGAGGAGATGGCTCATGGCACCAAAGCGGTAGGGGACTGGAGACAGAAGTCTGAAGTCAGCCACCTGGTGAGCATGCTTTCCCTGCCTGCCACCTTTCTAGAAGGGGAAAGGCAAGAGGCGTGCACTAAGAACGGAATGTCTGGCTGGGCCAGATGCCTGAGAGCTCAGGAAGCCAAACTTTAACCCCAACTTTGGAGTCCTGTTTGTAAAATGAACATAGCATACTCTCTATCAGAGCTGTTGTCTCTTACAGGATGTAATGTAGCAACAGATCAACTCTGAGAACTGAATACGTGTGAACTAGAATGATCAATCATTAAAAGAAATGTATTCTGAAGACAATGTCACCTGACCACCAGAATTATTACCATATGAGTTCAAGTGCTCAGAGCTTCCTGGATTTCTATCCTCCCTCCCATAGTGGACAGTTACTATTCCTGTCCACTCCCCAGTTAGCACACCACACACTTTTGAAAATACAGATGTAAGCCAAGCACTCTCCTAGTTAGATCTTACAAGGACCTTTCAGTAGGTCAGGAACCACCTCGACCTTACTGCCTGCTGACCCTCCACCCAATCCAGCCTCCTCCTCCCACGAATCCCTTTCTGTTTAAAGTGTTCTTTGCTTCTTGCCTTAGATGGTTTGGGCTCGTTCCAAATCCTGGGCCATTAGAAACTTCTTTCCCCAAAAAATTTACAGTAGAATTATTTAATCAACTTTATAAATCTGGAAAATTTGATAATGATACCAAAACAATAACACACACAAATATACACACATACACATTAGTTTCCTTTGAAGAGCTCTGTGCACAAAACCCTTATACACTGGTCACTAGTATAGATTTTTGCAATGGGTCTCAATATTTAAGGATATCAACCAATGTCCTGATTAACTCTTACCCTCTGGGTGGTTTTCACTCGGTGGGAGGCACCTGGCTTTAAGAGTGAGTATTTAAAGGAAGGAATACAAATCTGCAGGGTCCCTACCCCACCTCCTAGGACTCCACCCATTGAATTTGGGAAGGGATGCCTGATCCTAAGTTGTGTTTTGCAGATTAAGAAGTCATTACTCTTTTTTTTCAGCCTCTTGAACTTTGTGACTTTCTTGAAATCCTCTCCCTCTAATTACAACTCAATTCAGTTAAATTAGAAAGTTTCATTAATTAAATAATTATTGTAATTTTGCTTCCTGCTATCTGATATCTCCACTTTCTTGCACTGAGCTAGTATATTAAGTAGTAACCTATTATTTCCGAAAGCCTTTTGTATTTAAGTTTCCTAATTTAGTCATAGTGTGAAAAATATATAAGCAAGAGGAAGAAAGGCCATTTTATTTAGTGATGCCAATTAGAATTCATTTTGAACCTTAGCATAAACCTGCTCAACATTTTTGCACTTACTTTTTGAAAAACTGGTGTGTAATTGCTACAGTGAATTTTGCAAATTCCCGAATGGGTGGGAATTTGGTGTTAAAATGAAGTTTCTGAGTAGGTGAATATATTAGAACATAATCTAATGCTATGTTAAAGCAATTACAACGCACTGGGTTGTGAAGAAATCTTCTGTTGTCTCCTATTAGCAGTTCATCCCATTTACCACTTAACCAATTTAAATATGAAACTATAAACGCACACACAGCACAGATTTCAGCTCTTGATTAGTTTTCTTGGTGATTGCCATATTCTAAAATAAATAAGCAAACAACAACAGATTGTGCTGTAATGAAGGCAAAACGACTGAGGACCCAGTCCTTGGATGAGTCTCAGCCTCAAATTCTATTCAACTTTTTTTTTTGATGAATAAGAATTTCTGGCACAGCAAACATGTCACCCTTCTAGAAATAATGGAGAATGGAAATAGGATGTTGTCAGGGTACCTACCATGTGTATCATCTACAAGTGTGGTAGTCTGTGCTCCAGGCTCAGAGGAAAACATGTATATAAGGAACCTCAAGTCATCCACGAGTGGGTCTCACTGGTCCCAGGTGGGGTCACTGGCAGCAGGGATCAACCACGGATGAGTATGATGTAATCCTTTCTACCTCCCAGTGACTCTCCTTTAAACAACTCCCCTGAAACCCCTCACAGCAGTACACACATGAGCTCCCCAGAGTGGAGTCTGCATAGCTCCCACAAAGGTTTTGAAGGGAGATGACTGGGGAGAAACCGGTCAGCAGCCACCCTCTAAGGGGCAGACTGGCTAATCTAATACACAGACCTCCGCCTCCATATACTCTGCCCCCCTTCACTTGGGAAACCAGATTGTCTTCAGGAGGAAAAAGAAGCCAAGGCATTCTTTCTACAAATATATATATATATATTCAGTATCAGGCTTATATATTTAATTAACCCCTCACTTATTAGAGGAGCTCAGAAAACCTTTATTGAACTAAATGCTTACCAGAAAGAAGAGGCATTGGTGTTTACTCCAAGAAGGGAGACACTAGGGAGCATATTCTCTACCTCAAGCCTACTCAAATAATTTCAATTTACAACCCTTTTCAATGCAAGAAACATGTGAAATCCCAGGCATATAGGCACAAATTAAATACTTATTGATAATCATACAACATTTATTTTAACCAATTCTTTGATTACATATGATTTACCATTTACTGGGGACAAAATAAGATATGCATCCTAATGGAACGCGTGTGCTTATGTGCTTGTATGTCTGATCTTGTTGGTACTTTAATATCCAGGATATAGAATATAAACATTACTGACAGCTTTTGGAACTGATCAGTACTTTGATTTTGTAACATTAGTACTGAGAATCAACACAAAGTACAAAATGGCAAAAATCTGTGTAAAGTCATTTCAGAAATAAGTATTTTTGTGTGGGTGTACAGGTATGCGCATGTGTCTGTCATGTGTCCATGTGAATATGGAACCCAGAAGTCAACATTGGATGCCTTCCTCAGTCACATTCTACCTTATTCTTTAAGATGGGGTCTCTCACTGAACTTGGAGCTCATCAGTTTGGCTAGGCTGGTTGGATAATGGGGTGTAGAGATCCACCTTCTCCTCCCAGCATGGGAATCACAGATAAGCAATACAATGTCATCCCTGGCTTTTACCTGGTGCTGGGGATCCAAACTTGGGTCACCATGCTTTGGGGAGCAAGTCCTTACTGAACCAACATTCCAGCCCCACGGATAGTAATTTTTAAGACCAAGGAGTCTAATATAGTATAATATAAAGATAAGCTAATATACTTACATGTTGAAGAATAACAGTAGAAAAAAAATCACATGTTTCTTTCCCATCATTGAACCATTGTGCTTCTGTAAAAGCAGAAAATTTAACAAGTGCAGCAAAAGCCCTGCAGTTCATAGCACACACTGGACTTAAATCGATGTGTTTCGGGCACTGTGATTGTTGTTGCATGCTGAGTAGTGTGTGTTGTGCAAAGTGCGTATGTTGTGTGTTCAGAACAGGGGCTGCAGTGAAGTCTCTAGATGCAGCAGAGGTGATTACAGCCAAACATACTTTGGATTCATTATGCGTTTCATTTTGAATTAATTTGGGGCTACTATGAATTTATAATCTTTGGCATTTTGTGTGATTACCACATTTAGTTGTGCAGCCGCGTGTGAAGCCCATAGTTGATGCAGCTAGACTAACCCTCCCCACCCTCTTTCACAGGAAAACGTGTCCATAGTCACAGGTTTACCTAAGAACAGCAAAGCTGTGATCTTAATCTAGAGCATGCAGAGTTTCAGATATGTCACAAGATGTATAATGTTTTTAATTCACCAGGGATTTCATGTTTATAGTATTTTATAGGGGCAGATTTTCTTAAAGCTAATAAGCTGTCTGGACATACTGTTTCCCACAAAAATTAAGTAACATAACAATTTTCCATTGGTATTTCTACTTAAGGTATATTTGCAGAATTCCACATCTTTTTGTTGAATAAGAGGTACTTCTTATTATAATTATTCCACAAGGAATGCTTTGCCCCCAGGGTACATGGTAATGCCTCTGATAGATTATACTCCTTGACTGTATATTTTGGCTGAATTAATAGTTACAGTTTTCATAGAATGATATACTCTTGCTAGTCAAACGTGATGGAGTTCTTGAAGAAATGAGTTCCACTCCTACCCAAAATGCTATTAATATAAAAGAGGCCTATGCAAATTCTTCATACTGAAATGCTAAGTTTACTTTTACAAAAATCATTCTATTTATATTCTCTTCCTGTGATTTTCCAAAATGTATACATTAGTATTACATGTGCAAACCCATATTATGCCCTTACTTGAAAATGTAATTTCAAAGTCAAGATGAGTGAGTGACAGGGTGCCATCGTGTGAATTAAAGGTGTCTACACGTGTAAAGTAGCTTAGGTTGTGACTGTGCCTGGCTATGCCTGATCTTTGCAGTCCCAGGACAGTTTCACTTGCTCATCAAATTGCTACCATCTTGACTTTAAATCTGACCTTCTGTGATGGCATTTGTGGCTCTTCAGACTCAGTAACTGGCTTGCCCACTTTTAGTCTCTTCTGTTGCTTATTTCGGCATCAATCCTGGTACACTGCATTTGTAAAATTCGTAGAGAAAGCATTAATGACTCTCCATCTCCACCCCTAAGTATATTCATGTGGCTTTGCTCTTGCACAGAGCTCTGCTGTGATAGGCCAAGAAAGGTCTAATTGTGCAAACCTATACTCTGCCTAAAGGAATTTTGATCTATATTTTTTTCTGTCTGTGGCATCAAAATTGCCCATACACTACTGCATTACTTTTAAAATAATCACAAAACAAAATCAGATTTTCAATGATGGGAGATTTTAGTGGTCATCAAGTTCAGCTCTTTATCTGAACGATTAAAAGTTGTGATTTCTAATTTTATTTTGCCGGTGAGATACACCCAGTGCCCAAGTCGTGCTTTCTTCCTCGAGATCACAAGTACGTGATGTGCATGACTGGGAGGAAGGCCTTCTTCTGGGTTTAGAAAACATTTCCTCCAGCCTTTGTCCCTCAGTCCCAGTGTGACTAGTCTGGAGATCTGTGGTCCCGCGATGAAGGTTTGATGATGGCTGCTCTGACTCTTAGAGCATTGTTCTCCAGTGATTTGCCAAGCATGCTTCTCCTTGGTAGATCCCGAGCAGCGATGCCTGACCTCTAATCAGACCCTCCAGTCAATCACCAGACAGCTTTGCACCTCAATAGTTTAATTGGATTCATGACACTTCACCTGATACTGAGCAAGCTATGATGTCTCCAGAGTCTATGTGGAATCCACATACAGATCGTTCTTTTTAAACATATATTTATTTATTTATTTATTTATTTATTTATTTATTTATTTATTTATTTATTTATTCATTCATCCATTTTATATCCCAATTGCTGCCCCCCCTCACAAGTCCCTCCCTACCTCCTCTGAGAAGGTGGAGGTCCCATGGATATCCCCCCACCCTGGCACATCAAGTTTCTGTGGGATTGATCCTCACCCAAAAAGCATTCTTAACCACCCTACGGTTGGTTCTCTTTTACACTAGTTCTTCATCTCTCACTATCTTGCAACTTCGGAAGCCCTTACTTACACTCCATTTTTCTCCCTGTCTATCCTAGTAAGACTCCACCCTAGGCTGCTACTATTTGGTTCATGTGTTTGGAGACCCAACTTGGACTTAGCAAAGTCCATGAAATAGATGGAAAACAGCAGCAAATGTGGGGCTGGACATACATCCCAGTGCGTCTGGTTCTTTCTAGGATCTTGGCTCCCCTTGTCCTTCACATCTTCACTGTGTCTATCAACTTAAGTAGCCTAGCCCTGTTATATTTTCCTGTCCTTTAATAGTTTTTTTAAATCTTGTGTGTTAATGAATGTGCCTGAGTGAGTGTACATGCATTGCGTGCATGGAAAGGTCCACAGAAGCCAGGAGAGGGTGTTGGATGACCCTGGAATTGGAGTTACAGGGAGTTCTAAGGCCCCGGGCATAGGCATGGAGAACCAAATATGGATCCTCTACAAGAACAGCAGATGTCCTTAATCACTGAATTGTTTGTCCAGCCAGATGCACATCTTACACTGACTCATTGTCATTATGGGAAGGTTATTCTGAGATGAGCTGCTCCAACATAGGCGGAAGAAGTAATCAGTTAAGTGCTTTTGTTTATGCCATTGTGCATCCGAGGACTCCCTCTGTCTTAGGAGTCCCTCTGTTCTGAGTCCCTCTGTCCTAAGACTCCCTCTGTCTTAGGACTCCATCTGTCCTAGGACTCCCTCTGTCAAAGGAGTCCCTCTATCCTAGGACTCCCTCTGTCCTAGGACTCCCTATGTCCTAGAACTCCTTCTGCTCTAGGACCCCTGCTGTTCTTAGGATCTGCCCTACAATCTTGCCTTCAAGAGACATCTGAAGTACTATCTCCATTTTAAAGATTTTCCATGTGACTCCTTTAGATATGGATGCTTTTGTAAACACCTCTCTCTTGTACTTAGTTTGCACACATTTTAAAGCATTAGTGTCGTTGTACATGAATCTCACTGCTGTGTATGTTTATCCTTACACATTAGATTTAAAGGACTCAGAAGGAGAAGAATGCCTTCCTTACCCTTGATTCCTTTCTACCGAGTGCTAGAGGAGTAGAAGTGCAGGCTCTCAGAACACATTTTATAGAACGGAGGTGATCATAGAATCCTAGCTCGTGTATATAACAGACTTCTTAACAAGTTTAGAGTTATAATTTCTATCATGTAAAACATCGGTAATGAAATATAGAGGAAGAGAGAGATGAAAATTATAATAATGTCTTATCTGAAACAAAATTGGGTCAGGGCTAAGCACCTGCACAAAGTTAAGCAGCCACTGATTTCTCCTTGGGTATACATAATGAATTGTCATTGTCACTGCCGACATTCCCTAATGTACCTTGCTCATGATGCTGACAGGCTTTGAGCAGAGAATCTCAGTGATTGTCTCAGAAAGTTAGGATTAGGGTTATTTCTTGGTTTTACAGATGAGGTTGACAAGTTTAACCAACATACCCCAAATCACTTGCTAATACAGTAGCATATCTGGGACTTGAGCCCCAGGAGTTCCAAAGACTTCACCGATAGTGGTGAAGTGTAGGTATTATAGGATGTACCCCATCTTTGTGCTGCAGTTGAGAATCAAAGAAATAAGTGAGTCCCCTCCAATGACACATGGAACCACTTATTAACTCGTGTAAACTCACCAAAACTCAAACAAATCTCTCAATGGACAGAGTCTTCATTTGTGTAACTTTCAAATATGGTGCTTGGAATTCCATCAAATCTAAAATGTCACCAATTTAAAGAACTAACAGTATTGTATGTATGTAGAAAAAAAACCCACTCACAATATAGCTGTTGCTGGCATTGTCAGTATAACACATCATTATTTCAGAAATGTTAGGGAGTTTTTCTAATCTCCTTAGAACTGATGAAATCTATTAGATGCTTAGTGGGGAAATACCATAGAATACTGCCTGTAGTAACTCAGTATAGAACCTGGCACATGGGAAGTACTAAATAAATGATTCTTAAATATAAAAATATAAGCTAGCAATAAAAAACAGTAGATAATCTGTGAAGCCTTCAGTAGCTGACACTGGAAATATTGGCAGTTCACTCAAATAGAATGCCATGCTCTAGAATATATTTTAAGAAAACAGTTAAGAGCGTGCTGCATGCAAGAGGATTGGGTAAAAATGAGCCCTTCTGATTGGCAGACCCATGTTCTGCTTAAGCTGCAAACACGTATGCCCCCTGGTTTAGAAGCAGTTGGGGACATTGCTGAGGTTGGAGACTGTTCACTTTGGGGAGAGAGTGCTTTCAGAGCATCCCTTCCTGAATGCTGTGCTACACAGTGAAGTGCAACATCTCACTATGGAATCAGCAGCAGGGAAGGGGAACTGGGGCAGGTTAATGCAGTGAGCCCTGTCAATTGTAATAGAAATGTAATTGGTGTCCCGGGACTTTTCAGAAGACAACGGGAAAATCTATTAGAGAAGAGATGGCAAATCCTCTACCTTTGCCCCAGGACAGTGTAGTGGAATTCTAATGAGCTAACAAAAGATTTAAGTGGTTTTCCCATATGAACCGCTGCATTTTATCTTGTTAAAGTAGTTTGATCTTTTCCAGCTTGCTGGAAGTTATTCATATATAAAAGAGGTAATGTACTTTATAGATAAGATACCTTTGCCAAGGCAGCCAAATCAGCAAAATGGCATGTGGGTTCTGTCAGCAAAAGACTAGCAGACCTCATAACCGCTGCCTGTGGAGTCATCGTCACCTAAGCTCCATTTTGAATAAAAGCAAGAGAAACTGTCCTTTATCAGGAATTTACAGTGAGCAATGCCATTTAGGCTGAGTACCTGCTTGAGTGGATACAACCTGACTGAGTCACGGATCACAGCTCTGGTTCACAACAGTCCGCTGCCTGTTTCTGTTTCCTTGTATATCAAGTGCAAGGAGTATAACAATGCATGTTTCCTAGGGTCTTCTGAATGTAAGTAAGCTTAGTGAATCTATTTGTTATGCTTCTCATTGCCGTGAGAACGTATGTGTGTGCTGTAAAACCATCAGATAGCAAAGGCTGAGGGTCCATGGTGTGACGGTCTGTCCATACTCCTTTTGGTGCATCTGTTTCTCTGTTTCAGGCTTCTGCTTATCACCTAATATTTAGTGCCAATGTTATGCACAGATCACATTAAATTGATGTCACAACTGAGTTGTGGGAGCATTAGGATGCAGGGTAGTGGTTAAATCCATTTTTATGACGCTTCTGTGTCTCTTCAGTTTGGGCACTGCCATTATATAATCTCCTACCTTCAATAGAGTAGCCATGGAAAGAACTTGTTTATATTTGGCACAGTGCTTTCCCTTATCCTATTCTGAGTCTTGTCAAACTTCACAGATGGCAAAGAAAATTAGATCATCTTACAAATAAAGAGACTCGCAGAGTGTGAGTCCTGATTTTGTCAACTGTCGAGGACTCAGACATCCCTTCACTCTCACTTCAGAGCTGGTCACTGAGTACATATTAACTGAGAGTCTCTGAGTAAGCACCCACTGAGCTGAGGGCACACAATCCTAGCTTGACGGAGAGATCAAGACAGCATCTTCCTAAGGGATAATATCATCTTGGAGGGAAGAGAGCAGCAATTGACAAGGTACTGCGGACATTATTAGTGTGAATAAGGTACTGCTGAAACCCCCAGACATGATGAGATGAACCAAAGCTTAGAGAGGTCTCAGAAGTGTGTAGGTATTTTCAAATAAAACAGAGCTGAGGAAGCATATCAAAGCACTTTGGGCAAAGGCAACAGTTGGATTGTGGGAGCAAGCGAAGAGAGTGGGTAAGGGTACCAAGTCCGAAGAACCGGGTGGAGAGGTGAGGTCACAAGCAGGTTGAGACGGTGAAGGTACTGAAGAACTCAAGCACTTGAAGGTGAGATGAAAGCAGAGAAAGCTTTTTAAACAATTACTGTCAGAATCTGGCTATTTGTAGAAAACTGCTGTGCAAGGTGTCCTGGGCAACTATGAGAGATGCTCACTAAAATGTCTGCTAGCACTGGTGTAAAGACACCAGGAATACTTTATGGGAAGCTATATTTGAAAATTAGAGTGGAACGAGAAATGATTGGGTGAGTGATAGGTGACAGTGGGAAGAGCAGGAAAGAAGGGAGGTTTGGGAGGACACATGGGCAATACTGAATTCATACTAATTTGATCTTCCTCTAAGATAAATTAATCTTAGCATAACGCACCTTTTCTACTTTTAATTTTAAATTTTAAGGTTACCAAACCCTTTGTTGCTTTTATGATGAATATAGCTTAAAGCATAATAAACACATTACACAACTACAGAATATATTTTCTTTCTATGTATTCTTAATATGTATGCCTTTTCTTTTCTAATATTTTAAGTTAATAAACATTTTTGTTTAAAAAAACAGCACAAATTAGATGAGACCTTCAGAAAGTAAGGAAGATCAATATTACTGTCTCCCACTTCCATATCTTGTCCCACTGAAGGTCTTTAGGGCAGTGACCTGCATGGAGCCTCCTGTGAAGAAATTGCTTTCTAGAATGCTTCCTGAGGGACTTTCTAGTGTGTGTGTGTGTGTGTGTGTGTGTGTGTGTGTGTGTGTGTGTGTGTGTGTATGTGTGTTTGTCTATGTGTGTGTGTGTGTGTCTGTGTGTGTCTGTGTGTATATATACACACATTCCTATGTATGTTTAAACATGTATGTATGTAATAAGTACACCCTAAAATAATAATAACATGAGGCAGAGAGGTGACTTAGCAGTTAAGAGCACTGGTTGCTCTTACGGAGGAGCTCAATCTGATTCCTAGCACCCATAGGATGAATAACAACCACCTGCAACTTCACGTGATCCAGTGCCTTCTTCTGGCCTCTGCAAGCACCAGGCATGCACACAGTAATCAGAAATACGAGAAGGAAAAACATCCATACACATAAAATAAAATTAAAGTAATTACATTTGAACTAGATTTGTTAAGTGTATAAAGCACAGCAGTCATTTTCATCATCAAATATTATGCTGCCCATACGGTATCTACTATGGTTCTGTGCGACCAGGCATTTACCTCTTCACAGCACATCATTTGCATGATTGTGGGGTAGGTTTGTCTACACCAGCTTCCTTCTAACATGAGATGAATGTGTTGTGTTTTGGAGGCTACGTTGTCACTAGGCAATAAGAATATTTTTAGCTCCATCATAATCTTATGGGATTCCTGTTGTATGTGCAGCCTGGTGTCAACCAAAATGCTGCCATTCAGTGCGTAACTCTGTCAAATAAGGTAACTATAAAAGTGCTGTCTGTCATCATTCTGGCCCTTAATCTGAAAGTTTTCATAGCTTTCTCTTAGGGCAAATAATGAGTGACTAGGACGGCCTGGAGAATCTTTTATTCACAAAACTATTCCCAGAGGCTTATTTCTTCTTGCATGAAGGGATGAGGTTGGTACAATCATTGCTAATTCTGCCAATTAACTCTTCACAAGGAATTTTCAGAATGTTTTCATATGTAGTTAAAGAATTTAGAACCATCTAAATTTAACTTAACTTCCTCCTCTTAAACAACAGCATACAGGGTTGCAATTATAAGAATATGGACAGGGACAGTCATGAGCTGGATGTGGTCATGCAGGTCTGTACAGGGCTGTTGTTAGTTGGAGACCATACTGGGCTACACAGTGGGTTGCAGCACACAGTAAAGGTATTAGAAATATATAAATTCCTATGTAAGCCTTACAAGGATGTGCTCAAAACAGTCTTTTTAAGTGAATAAGCTGTGCACTGGTACACAAGAGTATCCAGATTTTGAATGGTCACCATTGTTTAAGCCATTGCATATACTGGGCTAACAGTATTACTTTTTTGACAAAGCAAAGTTGATGCTTCTGGCTTTTCTTGTGAGTGAAACCAGTGTAGGTGTGGAACCTTGAATGGACTCCTCAGTTACTGTTACTAGTATTTTAAATCTGACCATTTCCCACACAGGGAAATGTAATGACAATTTTGAAATGTTGGTTTCTAAAAAAAAAAATTAAAAATATGTTTTTGTTTTAACCCTAGGTGTGGGATATGGGGCTGCCTCAGATTGTCCACAGCAGCTGACTATGATTTGCCTCGTGCTCTAGCAGTGGGGTGATTTTGCCAGCTGCAGAGAGTTTCTGCAAATCTGTGACATTTGGAATTCTGGGAACTTTTCAGAGGATATATAAAAGCTAGGACCTCAAAGGTGTGGCAGGTTGTTGTTTGGTCATTGATTGTTGTTGGTTCCTGTTGGGCTCTGTTTGTTAAGTAGTTGTACACAAAAAGAAACAACAAGAAGAAGAAATTAGATATCCTGATAGTGAAGATCAAACTTGCCCCGAATGAACTCAACACCCATAATCAGCAGGAAGTACTCTAAGGATAATGCCACCCTCTTTCTGACACCTGACTTTATTCAGAGATCTCTTTCCTTCCCTCTCCATCCTTTTTTCTCTTTTATCTAGTGTTAGGGAGTTGAAAACGTGGGAAAAGGGTGGAGAAGGGCAGAAGAAGGAAGAACCCACAAAGTATCCAAAGACCACTACAGGGCAAGCAGTCTTTTCCACACCCTTGAACATACATCCTCAACACATGAAGTTTTTTGAATGGGAATCTTACAGTCTCTTTATTAAGTCCCTTCTCCTTCAGAACCCATGCCTACCATAGCCTTTCTGATGCTGGTTGTTCAGCTCTGAATCCCACTAGTGCCATTGGTCAGTATTCAGATGTGATCTGATTGAGTACAAAGGTTTCTGTGCTGAGAATGTTGGGAGGACGGCTCTCACTATTATGCCCAGTGCCTTCCCGGGTTCTGTTCTGAACCACTCGCTTATAATGCAAGCATTATCCACCCCTTCTGTGCTCTGAGCAGCCCTTGCTCAATATTCTCACTGGAACTAGGAGTGAGCCAATTAGGTGGCAGGCACGAACGGAGAGCACACAACCTCTATCTCTTCCCTTGAGGCGACCTAGCCTCATCACCCTCTACTTTCCTTTATAGCCACTAATGGAAACACACCATCTTCATTAAGGGTGTCCCTCCTGCAGTGTGACCTTGTTAAATGAGTGTGGCTTGACTCTGAGCTGAAGTAAAACTAACTGCTTCCCCCTGCAGCTTTATTGCCTTTCCCTTTAATAAAAAATTAAATAGTGTTTCCCGACCTGTGCATCTGGAATTGTGTGTAAACTGAAGAATTTTCAGACCCCAGGAGCAGACCATTACATCTCGAACTTACATAGTAATGTGTCTGAAATTACTTGCAAATAATCCGTTTAACTGCATACCACCTGTCTTGCTGCATCGTGGGAACTGTTTTCTACCTGAAGGTCAGAAACTAAATTTTAAGGAAGCTTACACAATACTTTTGAAATGGACTGGAAAAAATATTTCAGTTAATCACATGTAAGACAGGTAGTTACTGCTTTGTGAGACCTATTTCATCCCTTCCCCACAATGGGTGTGAGTGGTGTCACCCTGAATTTTAAAACTGTGACTCGGGTGATGATGTTAGTTACCTTTGGAGCACAATGGCTGCAATACCATCCTGAAACAATGTAAAGGCAGAGATTCAAGGTTTCTAAGCCTACAGTCCATCTTGTCAGGGAAGGCTGCCATGGTGTCATGGTGCCGCCAGTCACGGTGATGAAGGGGTCTGGTGGATGCTGTTCCCATCACAGTGGTCAATAAACAGCAGGACTGGGGCCTGGGACCCAGCTATAAGCTTCTAACTGCCATCCCTGGTGAGCTAGCTCTGTCACGGAGTCCTCATCTCCTGAATGTTGCATAGTCTCCTCAGATAGTGCCACCCACATAAGTCTAGGGGGGACATTTTAGGCTCAAACACAAAAACTGAGTAGGACTCCAGTGATTCAGCTGTTGGTTCCTCTGTGTTGTTAAAGTGGCCCCCAGGGGCCACGATCCTCTCTCCTGTCATCCAGAAGGTAGGTAGCTTGTGTGTTGCATGCTGCCATCCAAATGTCAACTAAGGGCAGCTACTTCTAAGTTTTATTTTTTCATATCACGTTTTTATTATTTATATTTTAGCCCTTAGTTGGTACCTAATGACTAAAGACAAGAGTCATCATACATTGGAGGTCATTCTTTGCCACCTTAAGGACAATTTTACGGGAATCGTGTTTATATACATTTTTATCAGCAGCAGAGGGCTATGGGTTTGCCAGAGAGAAGGGTCTCAAGCAATTCTCTCTCCCATATGGTTCAATTGAGTTACGTATGCACAATCGGTGGAGAGAACACAATGTAGAAGCAGGGTGATGTTCAGATCTCCATCCCATTATGGATGGTCATGTGGGAATACTGTAATCAATGCCTTAGATGCTAATGCATATGAGACCCAGAGATGCTGAGTACACAGCAGGGCAACTGGATGCAGGGGTAAGACACAGCTGTCTGAGGGGAAGCCGATCTGGTATTGGGTGAGGGAAAAGAGCTAAAGCCCTGAGGGCCAGCAGAAAGAATGGAAACAGGCAACCTAAGGAAATAGGAGGGTTGGGGGAACCCTCCAGAATGCACCAGAGACCTGGGATATGAGAGACTCTCAGGAATCAAAGGGAGGAACCTTAGATAAAATGCCCAACAGTAGGGAGAGGGAACTTATAGAGTCCACCTCCAGCCTGAAGACAGGACTTTAAGTGAGGGATGGGGTTGCCATCCCATAGTCACATCTGTGACCCATAATTGTTCCTATCTGAAAGAATTACAGGGATGAAAATGAAGAGGAGACTGAGAAAAAGAAGGTCCAGTGACAGGTCCAAAGTGGGATCCAGCTCAAGGGGAGGTCCCAAGGCCTGACACTATTACTGAGGCTATGGTGCGCTCACAAAAGGGGATGTATCATGACTGCCCTCTGAAAGACCCAATAAGTAGCTGAAAGAGTCAGATGCAGAAATTTGCACCCAACCAATGGACAGAAGCAGCTGAACCCTATGTTGAATTAGGGAAGGCTGAAAGAAGCTGAGGAGGAGGGCGATCCTGTAGGAGAACCAGCAGTCTCAATTAATCTGGACCCCCGAGATCTCTCAAACACTGGACCACCAAACAGACAGCATACACCAGCTGACATAAGGCCCCCAACACACATACAGTAGAGGACTTCCGGGTCTGTGTTCATTCAGAGGTAAAGTACCTAACCCTCAAGAGATTGGAGGCTCCAGGGAGTTTAGAGGTCAGGTGGGGTTGGGGGTGGGGGGGGCATCCACATGGAGGCAGGGGGTGAGGAGGAGGTGTGGGATATGAAGCAGTGGGAGGGTGGATGGGGGGCAGGGAATGGAATATGGAGTGTAAAAAATAAATTAATTTTAAAAATATAAAAGCATTTTTGCATTAAAAAAAAAAGGCACGACTGCCCCAGTAGCTACGAGTTTCAGTAAGGCCTCCGAGAGCCACAGACAGCGTAAGAATAGACTCGAGTGATGCTTAGGTCCTTTTCTTTTCCTTTTCTTTATTTAGTTGTTTATGTTGCTCAACACAACCATTTGGTAAACAGTTTATTCCCGGATGTGAACTAAACCCTGTCTACTGCTGTGTCAGTGGAAGTTCAGAGGCTCTTCTGGAGTTCTCTGCAGGCCTCTTAGCTGTGCCTCCCATTGAAGTTACTGCCCTAACGCCCGAGTGTTCCAGAAAAGCAGGAGAGGTTCTGGACAGAGCTGTTCTTGTCTGAACACTCCCACTTAGGTAGCAATTTTGCAATGACGGGGAAAAGGTGATCCTGTCTACCTCTCTTTCAGTATGTGACCAGCAAGTTTACATTTGGTTGAGTGTTGTGCTGGAAGGTCAATGTGTTAAACTGCCTTAAAGAAAGGCAGAGGGTGGATCAGAGGCCAGCATTCATTTTAGGTCATTGTGTTCCCTCATCACCACCTTGGTTTCTAACATTCCATGTCTTCCAGTCATTCTAAAATTTTAGAACAGGGAACCCTAGAGAGAAATTTTAATCAATATTTCCTTCTTGCTAATAGTGATGGTGAGTGGAGCAGAGAAATGATTCGAAAAGAAGCCTGCAAGGCGGTTTTATTTATTTGCCAATTGTGGACACACTGGAAAGCTGATCATAATAAACATGGCCACTTCCCTGGCATGCATCTTTGATGCCCACTTCCCTGGCATGAATCTTTGCACAGCAGCCTCAGAAGATGAATCCCAACTTAGATACTGCTGAGCTGGAGTAACTGTCAGAATGGGGAAGGGTGCAATAAAATCATGCTCATCTGTTGACTTTGCATCATTGTGGATCAGTCTACACAATGGAGTTCGGAACATTCCTGGCCCCATTACTGATTTATAGTAGTTGTACAATGTTTGTGATCAGATCCATGGTTTTAGTGTCACTTTGGATGTAGAAGTGGTAGAAGAAGGAATATTGCTAGTTTCCATTAGACCATTAGGCAAGTTTCCAGAATCCAATCCATAATTACATCTTCAAATAGAGAGAGAGAGAGAAAAAAAACCTCTCACCTCATTCTCCCATGGAAGAATCATTTCTTTGCTCCTTTCTGGAAATTACTGTTTTGAAAATAAAATGTTGAAGATGCTAAAAGTATTTCAAGACAAGACTGCAACATAATGGGCATGCTTCAAAGTCATGTAAACAAAATTTATATAGAATCTAGTTGTGAGTTGGGCATTCCTGTCTCCTGAAGTCTCCATCCTGCTTATTTTAGTCTCTATGGTCTTTAGAGCTGCAAACACTTCTCTAAGGTTATTTTGCCTTTTTGTGAAGCTTCTGTTTTTATGGTTAGCAAGGTTATTTGATAATCTCTCTCAGATACATTAGACGATACTAAATCAGATTTCAAATACACAACTTTGCCTGTACCCAGCTTTATTTTGGTTCTAGGGATCTGAACTCGGGTCCTCCTGAGTGTCCTCACTTTACCACTGAGCCACCTCTGCAGACAGTTTTGTTTCAGTGTATAGAATAGCAATGAAAGTTAAGAGCCCATCGCATAATATCTGTCTCAATATTACATTACAAAACACTGTTCTCAAGGGTGTTTTAACCTTTGGCAATGTGAATGACATATTCTGGCTTTTGTCACATGGTCAGTGACAAACTCCCTGCATTCAAAGTGTAGCTTCTAGCCTCTCATTTTCCCTTCTGCTTCCACAAAGTAGACACTGTGTCCAAAGTTAGAATACTCTTGACCTTCACCAGACCTTCTGCTTCCTCAGGAGACCTCTTAGGATTCTTCTTTGGAATCCCATAGCCTTCATTCCACACAGGAGACATATACTTGAACTGATTTTTTCAAGACAGCTGAGCATAACTGACCACTGGTCACCCAAACTTGATCTCTCTCTGTGTATTTCATGCAGAATCCAATCTATTTCCCTTGGCCTTTCTCTCCTCTCCAGCTTTCTCTCTTCAGTCAGATGTTTCTCTTCTGCTTTGTCACAAAGAGGCTTCAGCCTCTCCCTGAAGTTCAAAGCCTGGCAGTGTCCTGCTCTTGAGTTCTTCTGCCTGCTCCATTACAAGGTGTTTCCTGCTTGCCATGGCCCATTCCTTCAAAAGCAATGTGTTTCCATGCCTTATACAAGTATAGGAGAATCGCACAAACCATATTAAAGCTATAACAAATGTTGACATTAACTTCACTGTAATTGGGTAAGAAAGGTAAAAATAATACCAGTCCAACACATGGGGAAGTATCCCTAGGCAGACATTTCAGGGGGAAATCCCATTAGAGTTAGATAACTATGGAATAGATCCCTGGAGGTAACAGGAAGAAGCCCAGGCTCGTAGGTTTTTAAAGTCAACTGAAAAGATACTTAGCCATAGTTTTAGGACCACCTGGTGCTGGCTAAAGTGACTGAATCAAAAGTCCAACAAAACTTTGTGATGTTTTAATCTTGAATTTCAAGTCAGCACTCTTTGTGCAAACACAAACCAAACTGCTCTTAATAAACTAGGAGAAGCTGTCACAAAGTTAGGGAAGGCAGCTGTGGGGAAAGACATACCTGACTGATTCTCATACTGATTTTATTTAAGTTTTGTTTACTTTTTAGGTGTGCAAGAGTGTGTGTGAGGTGGGTGGGTGTGTGCATATTGGAATTCAGGTGTCCCCAGAGTCCAGAACAGAGCACTGGATCTTCACATTGGTGTATGGAACCAAACTCTCTGGTCTTCTATAAGAACAGTCTGCATACAGTGAATCATCTCCCTAGCTCCTACTTTATTTTAATTTTGTGTGTGCATGTATGTATGTACACATTTATGTGTGTAAGGCTATGTGAGTGTTCATGTGTCAAAAGTCAACCCGGGGTAGGGCTCCTCACGTGCCTTACATCTCAGCCTTTGAGACAGGATTTCCCATTTGGTGCTGGTCAAGTAGACAAGCTGGCTGGAGAGCCTCAGGGATCTGCGCATCTCCAGCTCTCAGTGCTGCCACCACAAACACAAGCTGCCATTCCCTCGATTTTAAAAAATATGAGTCATAGAAAACAGAGGAGAAGTGGTCTTGGGAGAGAAGGGAGGTTGGGAGCAGGGACTGAGAACAGAAGAGGAAAGAGAAACTGTGATTGGAACGTAATATAGGAGAGAAGAAAACATAGATAGATAGATAGATAGATAGATAGATAGATAGATAGATAGATAGATAGATAGATAGATAGATAGATAGATATCCTAGGAATTGAACTCAGATTCTCACACTGTTTCTCCAGCCTGACTGCTTTAGTATTGGGTGTCAAGAGAGGGAAGCTGAGATAAACACAAAGAACAGATCCAAAGACAGCGTTAATAGAGATCTTAGTAACACTACTGCGTCTGTCTGAGAGAGATCAGAAAACAAACTCAGAACCTCAAAGCATGTTTTTTCTCTAGACCTGATTCCTATTTCATGGCAGAGCCGTGGCTGACTCTGAAATGCAGCAGCGCCAGTGGTCACAGTTCACTGTTGGCGTCACAGAGTTTTGGTGGCACTGAATGCTAGCCCAGCCCAGTGACATCTGGCTAACACAATTGCAACACTTGGAGGCCCAACTCTGCCCTGGGCACCAGCCAAATGCTGGGGACCTGGGTGCATAGGAATAACTAGAAAGGGCTGTTTCTCATTAGATCAGTTTTGTGATAATTACCTCTGGCAAATACAAGATTACTCCTGTGCAGCCTCGGAAGCAATGTGGAGTGGCTGGTCTGGAGCAACCTAGAACATTCTTCTTTCAGGGGAAAATGCGGTCAAAGGCAAAGACTAGGTGACAATGTTTTTTGTATATATGTTGATGGTAGCTGGAGTCAGATGTTTATGTGTGCCCCCTCCCTCAGTCTAGAAGGAGCCATAGGAAAGCAATTGGCAGCTATCAGGGCTGAAATTGCCTAACAACACTTAGTAACTGAATTTGTCTCTAAAGTGCAACTCTACCATTAGCACAGCTCAAAAGATAGATAAAACTAAGAAAAAGGTTTGTGTGCATAGAGTAAGGAGTTGGTATTCCTTTAACATGTAAAAATAAAATACTGCAAACTTTAGCAAGAAATGATAAGGAGCTCAGTAGAAAAACACCCAAATACATAAAAACGGGCAGTTCACATAAAGAACCGTAGTTGATGATACTAAAGTTAAAAAGACTATCTACATATAAAATCCACTCTTAAGAGCACTTGCTGTGTTTCCAGACAACCATGGTCAAGTTCAGCACTTGGGTTTCACAGCTCACAACTGCCTTGTAACTCCAGTTCCAGGAAATCTAATGTCCTCTTCTGTCCCCTGCAAGTACATTAGTGGCAGGCACACACACACACATTCATGCAAGTGTGCACGTGTACACACACACACACACACACACACACACACACACACACACACGCACACACACAAATTTCATTAAGTTGAACAATGGTTATTCTTTCTATCATGTACTGCATACTTGACAAGGCTTCTCGCCATGTCTTCCCATAAGACGTTCAGAATTAAGTGATTCTTGGCCAAGGAACAAAGCAAAACCATCCTGCTCCACAATGGACTTGGATGAATCCTGGTAACGAAATCAGGAACCAGTCCAGGAGAAAACACTGGAGGAGAACGTATCTGGGTCTGTATGAATTCACACACAATGACATGATTGACAGCTTTATGCTGAATCATGGTCATCCATCAATCCTACCAGATGGAACTGAGTATTTTTAACCTCTGAAGATTTGGTCATGTGAAGTGTGTATCTGATATGTAGAATCTTGGAAAAAACAAAATAAGATGAACAATGGTATCTTACTACTTAAATTTACCTAAGCTATTCTTTATGTATTACTTAAAGACTTTAATTATTGATCTTAAATACAGATAATAAGAAATTATAAGCAAAGTCAAGTGAATAAAATAGTATTTTAAACAATCTTTCGCAGACTCCACCATTTCTGAATCACTTGCCAATGTTAGCATTGGTGTCCATGATCCCTTAGGACCACTAGGATACTACATGTCCCCTTGAAATCCCTTAAAATGCATTGTCACCAGAGCATTGCTTTAGTCTCTGGAAGTTTTTCCCAAGCCAGTGATACCAACCTGTAAGACTCAAGGGTAACACTCTCTCAATCTTGAAGATGCCAAGATGTCTGCACAGCCTACAGCAATAGTCCTCCTGAAGTGATTGTTAGGTGCCTTTCCGACTGTGTACTGCAAGGTGGTACAGGAAGGGACAACAACATTGCAGCTGTGACCAGCTGGTAGTGATTGGAAGTTGCTATAGAGCATTAGGCGGCTCATAGTTTCAGAGGCATTAACACACTAAAAACAACTTATCAGTGGGTTGTGGGAGTTGCTACTATAGAGATACATCCTTGAAGCCTTCTTCACACTTGACAATGGGTATCCTAAAAATGTATCCATCACATGAACAGTTTTGGCACAGAAATAAACCCCTAGGAACTAAACACAGCACAGTTACTGTTAATGAGAATGCAATGAAGGGATGTATTACTTTTTAAACAGTAAAGACAAGGGCGGGGCGTGGTGGCACACCCTTTAATCCCAGCACTCAGGAGGTAGAGGCAGGTGGATTTCTGAGTTCAAGGCCAGCCTGGTCTACAAAGTGAGTTCCAGGACAGCCAGGGCTATACAGAAAAACCCTGTCTCAAAAAAACCAAAAAAAAAAAAAAAAAAGTAAAGACAAAAATAACCCAGACATGTCCTTAGACTGA
Organism: Mus musculus; assembly: GCF_000001635.26. Taxonomy (NCBI): domain Eukaryota; kingdom Metazoa; phylum Chordata; class Mammalia; order Rodentia; family Muridae; genus Mus; species Mus musculus. The sequence continues at coordinate 82,897,452 of NC_000074.6, forward strand.
GAGTTGGTTAAGCATTCTTTGAGCATGTAGCCATCATGCCAAATACAGTCGTCCCGCTCTGTTCCAGAATGCATCTAACTTTAGTAAGAACCACTGGTTCTTGTCCAGATACAATAATGATGTGGCACTGGAGTGAGGGATGAGCTATAACACAGAGTGTGCAGTCATCATGAATACTTTTTCTTCATGTCTGGGAAACTATATTTCCTTAGTGAGATAAATAAAAGCTATCCTGCTATCTTTTTACTGCATCCACACAAGCAAAACAAAGGGTGTGTTGCTTCTGCACTTGGCGTAGACTCTCACAGGTTATGCATGGTATGTTGCGCAGAATAAAAAGATGCACTGAAGAGCCCTCAATAGCCCAGTAAGAGGCCAAGTGGAGCACAGTGCAAGGTGTAGAATGTGAAGTGTCAACTTGTTCAACAGTTTGAGCACCTCCTATAAGAAGAACACTAATAGGTAGTAAGAGTAGTCACTAGGTTTGAAGAAATTGAGATGCCTAACAAAACACTTTGGAGTTCTTGAGGGAAGGGGCGTTTCACTCAACTGTGGGACTCTGCAGATACTTTCCAGAAAAATGCTAAGAACACTATTAAACTACAAGAACAATAAGAAATAGCCCCAAATGTGAACTGTGTGCTTTTAAAAACTTCTGAGTTGAACCTTTTATGAAGTCTACTATGCATATGTATGAAAGTGCTGTATTTTTAAAGATGTGTGTCCACCAAGATTAAGAAATAGAACACAATTATCACTGGTTCCTGCCCCTTTCCAGTCACTGACATCTCAGGGTTGTCACAATCTACTTCAAATTCCATAGATAAGGTTTGCTTGCTCATGAACCTTATATAAACAAAATTGTACAATAAAGTCCATCTGACTCATTTCACTTAGCATTTCTTCTTGTGTTCTTATTTGAACTATGTAGTTCCAAATTTCCCTCTAATATAGACTTAACCTCATCAAGGTCATAATTGAATATTATTCATGTCTGTAATCTTGATGTTTGCCCCAAATGGGCTCAGTAGTGACATAAATAAAAGTTTTCAAGATGCATTTCAAGATGGACATTTGAAAGAGATTAACTTTCTGAGTTTCAAAGCAAGCAAACACACTCAACAAGATGTTTTGAAAGCAAAGCAAAGCAAAGCAAACACACTCAACAAGACGCAGGATGATCTGTCACTGGAGCTCCCGGCAGTGAGCGAGGCCTTGGCAATACTGAAAGAGTTGTTTCATGGCACTCTGGATTTACTTAAGAAGTCCAAGATTAGTGTTGGACGTCAGCTGCTGTCCCTGGTAGACATGGTGGGTAGACACGGCAAATGCAACTGCTTCATTCCCGTAGCTGAAGACATGGCTGTGTTTAGACGAAGCTCGGAAGACTTTTAGACCCACAGCAGGATCAGAGAACATTAGAGACCAGAGAACTATTTTGGTTTGCAAACCTCCTCCTATAAAAGGTAAAGCTCATTCTATTTTGAGGCCTGGGGATTAGTTATAGCCTGCACGTGCTTTGTCTTTTAAAAAAGCTAGTTGAGCAGACATTTCAGAATATATGGAACTGCTTCAAACTTCGGAAGAGCACTAATGTTTTCCCTCTTGTTAGGAGAAAGTGATAGTACATTAGTCATTGGAAAGAGTTGGTGCTAACCTGAAATGGTGATTAAAACTCTAATCCCTCAGGAATAAAGGACTGTCATATGTCATTTCATTTGTCATTCATTCACAGAGACTGAAATGAATGTGTAACCTTTGGATACACCATCCACTTGAGTTTCAATGCAATGATTGACTTGCCACTACCACACTAATAAGCATATTAAGAAATGGAAATTGGGATGTATATGAAAAGATAGAAATATGTGATTCATAAAATCTATTAATTAGATTTTTTTCTAGTTTTCCAAATGCCTGATTTTAATCTTTATTCGGTTTATGAGTTCCTGATCTCATTTCTTGCTTACTACTTCTGTTAGCCATGGGACCTGGGAATATGGAATCTATAAACTGAGGCATACTAAAGTGCCATGCAATAGCCAACTTTATTCAGAGCATCAGACAATTTATACTCTGGTGGTAAAGAAGAATCACATGAGTAAAGTGTCCAGTCACGAGGATGAGCAGCATATGGAGGGCAAGCGACTCATGATGAAAACACATTTTTCCATAAAGGCATATAAACAAATAACAATAGCCAGTTGTAATGAATGATCTGAAGTAGACTCACCCTACTCTGCTACACCTGGGAGAGGTATGACAACACTTTCCAAGAACAATTCTGGTTGTTTTTGTTTTTGTTTTTTTTTAAAAACTTGGGCCACAAGACTCTTGTTTTCTGGGAATTTTCTCAAAGCACTCAGAATTCCCCTTGTAGGACTTCATTATTAGACCGTGTTCCAAAGGTTTCTCTGACAAAATACCTGATGAGTGCAACTTCAGGAAAGGTTTGTTTGGGCTCACAGACCCAAGGTGCAGGGCATCACAGCAGGGGAGGCTGGAGACTGGAACATGATGTTGGCTCTCCACATTGTATCCACAGTCAAGAAGCAAAGGGCGATGAATGTTGCTGCTCAGTTACCTGCACCCTTTACATTCAGTCTAGAACCCTAACCAATGGCATGGCACCTCTCATATTTAGGGTGGGTTTTTCCAACTCAGTTAATCTAAACTACATAATCCCTCACAGGCAGACAAGGCCTCTCTTGGTGACTTGAGATCCTATCTAGTTGACAGCATTAATTATCACACTCAGTATTCATTTTATGAATATTTTGGTGATGTCTTCTTCCATCATTATTAGAGCATCCCATGATGTGAGAGACTTAAACTATACAGCTTTGTGCATGTAAGTGAGAAGTGTGTATACAGATTCATGACATTGTCAGAAAAGACCCACAGCCAGTCTCGTACCTTTTCTCAGTGCCCCATGTGTCTTTGAGCAAAAAGAAGAGCCAAACTGAGGCATATAACCCAACTTTCCTCTTGTCACATTGGTTCCCCACTGACTAAGCTCCTTACTTTGCCATTCATACCCTGAATTTCTTCTGAAGACTCTGCCTCTTGGTTTGGTTCTACTCCTGTACCTCACCCGTTTAACCTCCAAACAACACAGAGGTGGAATTTCTCTTTAAAGCCAATACCACCAGTGAGTAAATCAACCCTGTTTATAACTCAGAGTTACAGGACAAAAGGATGATGAGAACAGGAAAGGGAAGGAGAACTTTAAGATCAAAATTGTAATGTTGGGCTCAAGTATTTTCAGCCCAAGTCATTTGATTGTTCTGTATATATCTATGATGCTTTTGTTGCACATGGGAAAAATGTCATTATTTAAGGACATTATCTCAGTTGCTATTTAGACAAAATTAGATTCAATTAGTCACTCGAAGGTGTTAATGTTTTGTCATGTAAGTGTATAGTTTGAGAGCAATTTATGTCCTATTATCATTTGATTCAACATCTTTACAAACCATTTGGACAGCTTGTTCAGAGCATGTCTTTCGTTGCAGTCATCTAAAATCCCAGAAAACATAGTGCAAACGTACCTGTGGACTATAGAGTGTCTATAGAGGTTAAGAAAGCCCAAAATAAATGGCAGGTTGCCATATATATATATTGTACTCATTGCTTTAAGTAGGTAGGCCCTCCACTTGATAACTAAAGACAGCCACTCTTACACAGTGCCTGTAAATGTGGGCAGCATAGATGCAAGCACACTCTGCTTTTTGACATGGAGAACAGGTTGCTCCTCCCTACCGGCTTGGCTCACTGCTGAGTCAGAAGAAAGAGGTGGAGTGTCATGATCCAGGGCATACTGAGGCTTCCCAGAATTCCTGGTCTCGGGAAATGTATACAATCCAGATACAATAGGAGAAGCCAAAGTGGTATGGAGGGTTATTGGTCAGGAACTGAGTCGAACACCTGAGTTACCCTCAGTTATGAAGCTATAGTGTCCCCAGGATGCAGCTGTGCATACATCACACTGCATAAGATACCACTTAGTCTCTCAGCCCTCTTCTACAGTGCCTTGGGGCTTGGATTTTAAGCCTTCAGAGAATTTGGGCTATAATATGTACGATGACATTGGATTATTTTAGTCCTTTTTCTCTGAAGAGTTTAGAACACTAGAAGAACTCTGAGCTCAAATTATCCCGTCTCGGTGGTACCTCTCACCCGAGTGTTGTGACTAGGAATTAACACAAATGACAAAGCTGAAATCGCTTTCGGGAAGCAACTGCACTTGCTTGTTCTGGTACGAACACATAATTATAGCTTGAAAGCAAAACGGTATTGAATGCAGAGTGACCATAAAGTTCAGGGAACCGCAGGGGGCAAATGGAATTGCTTACAGCTTTGAAATTAAACAGAATTCTCCACAGGGAGTAGCAATACGGAAGAAAACTAAAAGCCTTTCTGTTCCATTAATAGTGAATGGTATTGGGGATGTGGCTCAATTGGTAGCATGTTTGCTTAACATGCACGAAGCCCTGAGTTTGATCCCCAGCACTGCACAAACTAGACATCATCACATACAGATCCGTAACCCCCATTGTCAAGAGGTAAAATCAGGAGGTGTTCAAGGTGCACCGCATATAGCAAGATTTTGCCCAGCTTGGAATATGTGAGAGTTTGTCTCAAAAACAAAAGGGAATGGTGGTATATGCAAAATCTATTGATGGTATTGGTTGAAATGGTTCTTTGAACACACACGTGTGCACACAAATTTTGTATCCTTAAAGGAATTTTTAATGTTTTTTTTGTTATTTTATGTGTGTGTTTCTATGTGTGTCCTTGAATGTACATGTGTGCACCATCTATGTACAGGAACCTCCTGAAGGTCAGAAGAGGCATTAGATCCCATGAAACAGGAATTACAGGTAGTTGTGAGCGACCATGTAGGTTCTGGGAATTGAATCCAGATTATCTACAAGAACAGCAAATGCCCTTGACCATTGAGCCATCTCTCCAGCCCCTAAAGGAATATTTTTTTTAAATCTGCCAATATAGTCTAAATATAGGTAGACCCATGCATTAAAGAATTGTCTAATTATTGTTTTCTAAAAGATCCTGTGTTGGGATTACAATTCAATGGTAGAGTGAGTGCTCAATCGTGAGAGCCAAAACTAAATAAAATAAAAAGCATCTTGCTACCCCTGCTTTTATTTTTGCTTACAAATTAACATTCTTTAAAATGGTAGCCAGGGGATTTGTTGCTGTTCAATAGACTTTAGAAGATAAAACTGTAATTCTTTCAATATTTAAATGTGTGAATCTAATGTTTCCAACATGAATCTGTCCTGTGTTAACATTTGTGTGGCAGTACAGTTTTCTTAAGTCTGCCCTGTCCAAGCAGAATTCTGTAAGTACTTTCACTGTGGACAAAGTGGGCTTGGCTTCCCCCAGCCTTCTCTTTTTCTCTCTGTCCTATAGCCCTTCTTTTGAGTTGTTTTGTGGATAAAGTTAAGATGGAGTGCCGAGAAGACCTGACAGAAAGGTGGAACAGTATCTCCATCAAAATAACAGCTCAAGTAACATCTAAAGGTCACTTGCTCTAGTGACTGAAAGGCTGTGTACAAAATATAATTCCCCAGTGTTGACATGTCCTTAGTTAGCCCCAGCCCTTTCTAGACTGTGAGCACCAAAGGAGGAGCTCAAAGGCTGCTTGCATCTCCCATTGCCTGCTTTACACTATCAGTACTGACTGTGCCGATGGCCTGGGAGAGCTGCACAGACCCCATTGTGGTCAGAAGGACCTCAGAAGTGCTTTCTTGTTGAAGTCTTGGTCCCCAGTTGTTAGTGATACTGAAAGGTGATTGGATCATGAGAATATTCATTATGTCTGTGGACTAATCCAAAGATAACTATCATGAATGGCATATTAGGGGTCGAAGCTGGTTTGGGGGAAGTAGGTTACTGGAGATGTATTTTGAAGGCATATCTTTTCCCCTACTCCTGTGTCCCCATCTCTGCCTTCCCTCCTTTCTCCACTTCTTTCTCCTTTTCTCTTCTCCCTTTCTTCACATCTTTCCTCTTCCTTTCCCCTCTTAACTCTGTCCTCTCTTTTTTCCCCTTCACATGCCATGACTCTCTGCCTCACCGCAGGCCCCCAAACAGTGAAGCCAACCATGAACAGAGACCTTTGAAAGCATGAGCCCAAATCAACCTTTCCTTAAGACATTTTCCTCTAGTATTTTGTCATGACACGAAACAGGAACTCAGGCCCACGTGTAAAGCAGTGTTGTAAGGACAGCCACTTATCTAAGAACTACACTTCAGAGTCACCCACTGCTCCTCAGTGGTGACAGCTATATCAGATGTCCCCCATTAAGAGCTGGACCTGTAAACCTGGTCTGACAATCAGACTTCTAACCTTTGGCCCAAAGACTCTTTCTCTTTTGCAGGCCACTCACTGCCTTCCTCAAGGGCTGTTGATTCTAGACCCTCTCTGCCCCTCCCCCTTCAGTTTAGCTTCCCCTAGAAGACCCGAGCAGCTCCGATACCCTCATAGCTCCTGCCTTGAGCATTGAATCTCAAACTCTCTCCTGAGCAGAGTTCCAACTGCAGCTGCAGACAGGGCTTCTCCTTGCTGTTCTCACACTGTCTAATATCCTCGGAGACTCATTTAGAGGCAGAAAAGAAGAAAGAGATGGACACAGTTCAGGCAAGTAGTTGGTCTGCTATGTACAGGCCTTTTCTAGGAGACATCCTTGACATGATGAAGGAAGATGATGTGCAGTAAAAAAATCAGAAGACACAGCCTCGTCTTTTAACATGTGTATGAGAGAGAGAGAGAGAGAGAGAGAGAGAGAGAGAGAGAGAGCCCATACTGGATTGCCTGAGGACAAGTTGCAGACAGACAACTTCAAATTCGATAAAGAACCAGGGTCCTTGTTTTTTATATTTCCCATTCCTAACAAACAAACAAACAAACAAATAAACCAACAAACCAGCAATCAGTTAACTGAGAGGCAAGTGAGACAGGAAAGGTAAAAGACATATCAGACAGGGGTGGGGGTGGGGTTGGTGGAACAGATTATAGGAGGTTTTGTTCACATTCCTCAGTGAATCTTTGTGTCACAGGCGACTGCTCTGGCTTCCCTGGGAAAGCCTTTCGTTGTGAAGGTTTCTTTCTATCTTTTGCTTTTAGATGGCTTTTCATGGTTGGTAAAAGATGGTATGGTACGTTTCATGGTTGTTGTTGTTGTTTAAAATGTTATTTAATTATTTGTTTGTTTGTTTGTTTTTAAATAAGGAATCACCTCCCTAGTTCCCAGCATGATATAAACTCTTTCAAGATCTTTTACTGTCTTACAACTTAAGCAGCATTTACAGAGTCCCATCAGGTCTTCATGTGCCTTATGCCTTATAATCCTGCAGCAACGCTGTTGGCCACTGCCACAATTATTGGCAGGTACTTCTGAGAGAATTAGGGAGGCTGGGAATTCACCTAACATCTCAGATGTGGTCCAGCTCTGAGGCCTGGAGCTCTGACCACTGCCATAATGGGTCAGGACACCAGCTATGAACTGGCAATATACCTGAGTTTAACAAGCCGACCCCAAGGCGGTGTTGGACCTAGTTTACAGCTGAAGAGGCTGAGGCTTTGATAAGAGGCTCTGCAGTCAGCCAGTGATGGAATTAAGAGACATCTGACCTTCATTGGGAAGAGAGGCCCCTTGGTCTAGCAAACTTTATATGCCCCAGTACAGGGGAACGCCAGGGCCAAGAAGTGGGAGTGAGTGGGTAGGGGAGCATGGAGGGGGGAGGGTATAGGGGACTTTTGGGATAGCATTTAAAATGTAAATGAAGAAAATATCTAATAATTTTTTAAAGGAATAGACCTGAAGAGGTGGGGCCTGATTTTTGTCAAATTGTCACCCTGTCTAGTGATTTATCAGTACTGACACTGAATCTTGCCGTAGCTTGCAAAGTCCCGTTTTAAATTTACCAAAAATTGAGCCGAGTTCAGGTTTTCCTGATATTTCCACCTACATTTTGCATATTCTTCCTATCTTCTCTCAGTGAGGTCCATTTGGTATCATTGACGAACAATAAGAATCCAAGTCTATTAGTTAAAGTCTATTATGGTTATTAGAGTTCAGTCTTTGTTTTATATATTCCACAGGTGTCAAGACATGCATACTGTTACACCCCTTACATATCAAGCCCACTAGTTTCATTGCTGTGACCCCATTGCCTCACCTGTTTTTCTCTTCTCCCTAAACCCTAAGAAAGGAAAAGCTGTTTAGAGGTATGCCTCATTTGCATGTGAGCTCTGGTAGAATGAAGGATGGGAGTTGACAGTTTAAAAAAAGAGAGAGAGAGACATCTAACCACACACCTCATTCTCTTCTCACTACCCACAATGCTCTGCAGTTGGAGCTGACCACAGTGAGGGCAGCAGGAGCTCGATTCTCACTTATGAAGAGCAAGGCGCCATGCTGAGCGCTCCATGGGTATTAGACACATTTTCCCTCTTTCATGAGGACTTTGTAGGGTAAGTTATGCAAGTGAGATTCATGAATTCCACCAATCACAGCTGCACACTATTTGAAACGAAACATTTTTCTTGAAAACACACATATTTTTGTTCATGGTTTCCTGCGTCACAGAGTCCATAGAACATTGAGGACTATACCTTAGAGATAATTTAAAGTATATAGATGCTATAAAAGTTCTATGTAAACACTAATACATCTTACAGAATAGATACCTTCTAATGCAAGTGATCTAGGGATTCTGAAAGAAATCCTCCAAAGAGGCCTGACTGAGGAGCCTGGAGGGTAGCTGCTTGCTGCTCCTGCTGATGTTTCTAAATAAGGAGACTGAGGACAAGAGCTTCAAGTGTCAGACGGTAGACCTAGAAGCTCAAGGTCAGACGGTAGACCTAGAATCTGGGCCCATAGAGTCTTAGTGTACCACATTATCACTCTAAATTTTCTACAAAAGATACATGTGAAAACTGAAAGGAAAACTTAACATCAAAACTGCCTGGTGCTCTCTTTGGAGTTTTTGCTGGTTGATATTATTGGATCTACAACAGTCCTGATTTGTTCACTGAGCTGGCGAGAGTAGGAAGCCAGTATCCACAGCCCCCAAGTCACCCTCTACAAGCACACTTCACACCATGTGTGCATCCCAGTAGCCAAATGCTTCTTATCATTCTCACAGAAAATTACACACATCTGTCAACCAATCACCTGCATTTGAACCTGACAGCTGATAAATAAGAGACAAAGAGCTTTTCTATGTGGCGGGGCTATTGCAATCCTGCCATCTCTGTGAGCTTCGCTCAGCTGTCTTGTGTTTGAAATGGAAAAAGTCTTTGATGAACATATCTTTAATCTTAGTATTCTTTTGAAATTGTGTCTCCTCTGATTCTGAAAGCAAACTTGAGAGTAAATTAACATGGAATTCAGGAAAAACCTCAATGCCCCAAACAGAGGGCATTGATGGGGCTCTCCTCTGCCAGCTTCAGCCCCAACACACCTTCTCAATATCCAGTGAAGCCTTCTGGGATTTTAACCAGAAGAAGGTGAGAGAAAAGACTATCTGCTTTAACTTATTGAGATGCCTTGTTGGCCAGGAGAAAATTCCTATCATATTTTGTAATTTTCCCCACATAGACCCAGAGGATGATCACACACAGCACATCTACTGGTTACACAAGATTTCTCTTTGACAGGATAAATTCCATTCATACCTTTTATACAGTCTTCACCTTCCCACCATGATCAAAGTTTTTAAAACACTGAGCTCAGACCGTTGTGTCTTGGAATTCAGATTTCTGTAAAAACATGATTCTTTTCCTGAGACTGCTGCTGGCAACAACTGATTGGGGTTTGTTTCTTTTGTTGCAAAGCTGTTGCAAGAAAACACCAAGGACTTCATAATTTCCAGAAACAACTTAACCTTGGAGGCCAGAGGAATAGAGCAACACCCTAAGCAGAGACAGAGACACAGAACACGGCTGCAAGCAAGTCCATCCCTGGCCTAGCTCCCCATGGCCCCGGAGTGTTAGTCACTTTCTGTATGGTATCAGCTTAGGTGGCCAAAGCCTCTGTGGAAGCACATGTCCTTACATGGCAAGGACAGTGTGGCTGGACATTCAGACAGAAAGTGGACAGGTAGGGAAACCAAAGTCTTCCTCGAGTGAGACTAAACAGTAGAGTTTGTTTTTCTTGGCTCTGTTTTGGTTTCTAGAGCCACAAGAACTTCCTCTAGAGACCTTACTCCTTTATAATCTGTACAATTAATTGCTCAACCTTGACTTTTTAAATTCCCATCTGAAGTTTAATTTCTTGTGGGTGTCATCTCAGTTTAAATGGATGTCACTCCTTGAAACCCATCACTGGGCTGTGCTTCTTGACCTCCATGTAAACAGAAGAAAGCTTTGTGAATACATCAAATTGGCCCCATTCCAAACTGGAGAAATTTTTCCTGACCTGTGGCTTTCCTGGTTACCTAGCTAGCCTCCTTAGCCTTACATTTTGGGCATGTGGCGGCAACATAGCAATTATGATAGCATCCTGTACCTGGAATATGATGACATAATAGCTTCCTGTACACCAGGACCATCCTGACCACTGCTACTCACAATTTAAAAATGAATGTGTTTTAATTGATAGGTAACTTCACACCCACTATGTGGCTATTTCTATTTTGTGGACAGTGAGTTTTTCATTCTATCTGGGAAAAATGGATAAAGTTTGTGCCTCCTTTTCCTGGGAGGCCCTAGTTGGGATTTTTCAGCCAGGATCATGACCTTAAGAGACTGAGTCACCCTAACAAAACACAGAGGACACTATATTTAAGACAAGGGAGCTCTACTTTGTTATTTTACAGCCAGAAATTAGCAGCTAAGAGAAACAGAATACAGAATACACAGGCTCATGGTTTCCTCCCACTAAGCAAATGGTGGCTAGGTGGTTTGGAATGCATACGATCTACAACAGAAGTTAGGTTACAGCAGCACCAGCCAGTGTTTGATCACCACCACTCGCCAGGTTCCCCTCCTTCCCTGTATCCTAGAAGATTTTTAGATTCGCTTTGCCTGCTGGTGTCAAGGGCAGTGCTGTCAACACTAGGCAAGAAGAGAGTGGGGTGTTTTTCTTATGCCTTGAGCAGTATTTCTGGAGTAATATGCATTTCCATTTTGACCTAGATCCCACCCACCAATCTCTGTGCTTCCAAACTCATAGTAGGAGGAAGAAGAGCTTCCTGGGGGAGGCATGGGGGCATCCAGCCTCTGTTTGGCTCTTCAGCTTTTCCTTGTGAACCCATTACCTTTGCTTAACACAGTTAGAGGTGTTTGTTTGTTTGTTTGTTTGTTTGTTTAATGTTCATATTGAACCGGTGAGCCAGACCATTTCAAGCTTTCAGCTGGCAAGAATATCCAAGGAGTCGCCTTCTTATTGTCCAAATTGCCCTCATCTCATGTCTGGGCTCGTCTGTCCTTACATTAACAGTCTAAAGTAATGCTACCCTGTAGCAAGGCTTATTTGGATGAGAGCCATTGTGATTCTGAGTCTGGTGGTGTGCAAACTCCATTATCTGGTCACAGGTTATCACTCAATGTCATCCACTTCTGAGGTAAACATATTTCATTCAGTATGTATTATTTTTAGGAAAATCTCTGAACACTCAAAATTAGTCATCACATCAAAGTACACCATGCCCCATATATTTGGCTGTTCCTTCCATCATTGCCTGTAAAGTAGCAGACTCTTCTGTTTGCCTCAGAGCTCTAGAAAGAGCAGTATCTCAGGAAGAATCTTCCACTTCAGCAGCCTTCCTTCTTCTTGATTGGTTTCCTCCCCCAGTGCCCCAGCCTCCAGAGCTGAACACATTATCAGACCCAACCCTCACCAGCTCATTTCCCAGAATCCTTTTCTACTGTCCCTTAGCCAACATAGCCCTGCTCATCCTTCATGTCTTGACTAAGAGTTTGACTTCCATCATCTCCACTCTATTACAGCCAAAGATGATAGAGATGGCCAGCACAACTGACTAGTCAGATATAAAAAACAAACATTACCTGGTGTTTCTGTTCAGAGATTACACTTGCCTGCCATTTCCTACTTAGTTTTCTTTCTGAGCACAAGAATTTAGTTGATCTTTGTGCTGATATACTTGGAAAACAGCAGTAAGAAGTGTTATGACTGATGTCATGCCAGAATCTTTCCACACATAAAATCACATTCAGTTTCAATCCTTGCACTGGGGAACTCTCGCAGTGATAAAGATGGAGCTAATGGATAGAGACCTACATTGACAGATGATGAATGGTTGATCTTCTGACATTTTGCCCCAAGAATAAGGACTTCAAACTGGTTGCAGGCACTTAGGAAGACTGCAGGGGCTGTGCTTCCTGCCAGCTCTCCAGCTTGTCCTCCTAGAGTCTTGTCTCTGAGGTGGCCAATGTTGATTTCCATGGCTAGTCTCTGGAAGTGGAGGAGGATGCTATTGCTATGAAACCTTGTCCCTTTACCCAGTTCTGTTCTCTTCATGTTCTGTCCCTTCTTTTTGTCTTCTATTGTGGTATCACAGCCCTTGTTCTCCTGCAGCTGGACCTTGTGATGGGTTAGGCAGGCAGTACTTCTACAACCAACCAAATGCGCAAGTGCAGTTTTCATGACTATTACAAATACGAGAGGAACAGTTTTAAGAAGAGGAAATTATTTTGGCTCATGTTTTGAGAGGTTTCAGATTATTACTGTGTGCCTGTAGTGAAGCAGAGGCTCAATAAACCTAACCTATGTTATCTCTCACAGGCACATCTAGTGGCTATTCTTCTAGATGATTCTAGCTGATGCCAAGTTGGCAGTAATAACCATCAATCACCCCAACAATCCAGGCAGACGACAGTGACAACCAGAACTGGAAAATACGCAGCAGAAGAGAGAAATTTCCAAAGTAGAAGTTGTAGGTTTCTGAAGGACAGAGAATAGTCACTCAGCTCTGCATGCAGCCTTCTTTACTTTGAGTCTTTGATTCTTGAAGGTAATTCTGCTAATGCTACGAAAACTAAGATAAGCTTGGAGCTGTCATACTCTCAGATTCTGTGTGCCAAGTAAAGATAAGACAGACAGTGAAGCAACTTTGAACAGTATGGATCACCATCACCCTTTGCTCAGTCTGTCGCTTACTATATGGTGTCCTTAACAACCCAGCAAAGGCCTTCACTACAATTTGAATAACCCAGCAGAGCACGTCACTACAGCGTAAGTTCTCGATTACATCATTTTCAGAAATTTGGTGTCTAACAGAAATTACTGTCCTCTTCATAGTGGACAGCAAGCTGCTGCCCTGGTCCTGTGGCAATATTTGACAGTTGTGTGTAGACAAGTGCTCAGTGGTTAAGCTGTGAAACCTGGCTGCCTCATGTGTTCCTAGGCAGCATCCACACCACTGGGAACTTATACAGAGGCAAAATCTCAAGCCTTAGAACTACCAAATCAGAAATCTTTAATAAACTACCTAATTCGTGTGTATACTGGTTTGAATTGCTTGAAAATTTCTAAGAATCTTGTGCATGTAATGATTGTGTAAAGATCTCTTGTTTTAATGTTACCCCCATCACAATAAAAAAAATACATGTTCTATGAAAAGAAATTTTAAAGAAAATAGTTACTTAGTTAATAATATACTTAGTTACTTAAGTATATTATTTCATATAGAAAATGCAATTGATATTCTGACAGCAGATCATTTTGCCTGTATGTCAATTCCACACAAAAGTGAACTATCTGAGCCTTGACAAATTTGAAGTAATCAGTCTGAAGTCATTTGAAAACATAATGGCAGATTGCCAGTGCACACTGTTAATAATTCAGGCTTTATACTAATTGAGATTCATAGATAAAAGCTCTATATTGTTTCTCTTTTATGGTTTTCATCCTTTCACCATGATGAGGGGGGCATATATTCCTTGAAAAATTTTACAAAATTGTCATGGAACAGAATTGATATTATGAAGATCTTTTAATGTAGTTTGCTTACCAGGGAGTTTTGCTCTGAGAATTTTATAGAGGATTCAAGAGGTTGCTCAGTTACTAAAGTGCCTGGCAGGCAAGCATGAGGACTCAAGTTCAAATCCCAGCACCCATGTAAGATCCAGGTATGGTTGGACAGCCCTGTAACCCAAGCACTAAGAAGGATATAGGGAGATTACCAGAACTCACAAGCCAGTCAGTCTAGCCATTGCTGAGCTCTGGGCTTAATGAGAGAGTTAATGAGATTTGTCTCATAAGATAAGCTAGAGAGTGATGATCAAAGACACCTCATATTAACCTTGTTCCTCTTCATGCTTATACATGCAAGTGCACATACTACACACACACACACACACACACACACACACACACATACACACACACAAAACACAACACACACCCAAAGACAGGATTAGAACATACATATTTCATTTAAACTATTATACTTTTTAATTCATAATTTCATTTTGATTCAAGAAATTCTATGTAGCCTGAGTATATAACTATAAAGATGGAAATAAAAATGAAATATATACTGATAATAAATCTAAAAGAAAATTATTTAAAACAACTGTTTTATACATGTGTAAATATTTTTACCATTTGTTAAAAAGAAAAAGTCATATGAATAATGTGCTTAGTATATTCAAAATATACTAAGTTGATAGGGACTGAGGAATTATGGTAGGAAAATATTAAGTCTGATTTCTGTAGTTAAGCAATTACACAGCTGTAAGAGCAGAAATCTCTGTCTGCACAGTGAAAACACTGCCCTTTACAATATCTAGTGATCTCACATCTGAGCTAAGGTGTGTCAGGCATTGTTCCTTGGCATCATGTGGCTTGATGGCAGTCACAATGCATAGTGCACACATTGTGTGTTCAGATCCGAGGCGGCAGTGGAGTCATGGGGTGTAACTCGAGCAAGCTCTAACAGGAACACCTTGAACTCATGACATATCTGATTCTTAATTGATTTGTGGTCACTGTGAGTTCAGAAACCTTTCACTTTTGCTGAGTTACTCATGATCTCCATGTTTAGTTACGCAACCTCATAGAGGGGTCTAAACCACAGTTTGCAACACTTGGAAGTAGGTAACTGACTTACTAGTAAGACATTCCAATATGCATAGAAAGTTTAAGAGGTGTAGACTAACTGAAGAGCTACATGAGGCAGCTCAGGTATCATTTTCTGAGTTATATTTTCAAGTCTGGGTCTCAGTTGGCTCATTTGTGCTCAACTCTGTAGTCTTCATACCACTATCTATAGCAAGAAAGCACACTACTACTGCAAAAAGTAAGATGATCTTACAAGTGTTGGTGACCTCTACTCCTGCAGTGTACAGTATTGCTGAAGAGTTAAAATTCCTGAGGCAGCCAGTAGTGGTGCACACCTGTTATCTATGTGCTTGGAGGTAGAGGTAGGAGGATTGGAAGTTTAAGGACCTTCTCAAATGATAGTGAACTCAAGACCAGCCGAGGTTACATGAAACCGTGTCTCAAAAGCAATGGAAAAGCATTCCTGGGGAACGGGTTAAATTTTTTTTGTACATCAACTAGACAAATTATAGTATTTAGCAATCATCAGCTCACTCGTCCCACATCTAGAGGCAAAGAAGGAACTTCACAATGAGAGGAAGAAGTGTGTGTTGATTCATCCCACTTCAAATGGGATACCCTTGAACCACATGAAAGGCTTCACACTGAGAGAGAAGAGTTAGAACATTCAGAATGGAACGGTCAAGGAGATGAAACTGCCTTGCAGAGGGACTGCAGCAGTGTGTTGCCTTCCATGTAAGCAGACTCTGGAAAGATGCCTTTTCAGGATTCCCATATAGAGATCTAAGATCCCACACATCCATCTCAGCATCAGAATACAGGTCTGAGTTATAACTCTGCATCACCTGTAGAGATGGTACGCAAGATATATGACTTTGTGTGCTTAGGCAGAAATCATTCCAGTTCAAGGAGGTGCCATTTGATAGACCAAACAAGGTCAGTGTCACAGTCCAGGGATCTTAAGGACATTCAAGTAAATTTGCATAATGTTCACTTGCATAGATACTTTCCAGTGTCTAATTCCAATGTCCTTTTATCTTCTGAGAGAAAATTGTACCTATTTCTTATCTCATTCATAAATAAGCAATCTTATTGTCTTTAAATTTTGACTTTTCATTTAGAAAACCAGAACTATACAAACAAGGGGCGGGGGTCATCCTGTACTTTATTCTGTAAACTTCTTTGTTCCTAAGAGTTTCATGTAGTTTCCCCCCCCCTCCAAAAAAAAAACCTCACAGATTAGAAATCTTGGTAAATGTTCAACCTTAGACAGCTAGTCAAAAATGGAAAAGCTCATTGCTGATATTACAGAAGCAAGCAGGCCCGCAGAGACTAAGTTTGATGATGCACATGGAACCTAAGACTTGTTAAGCTAACACTCTAACAGCATATAAAGCAGTATCACGGAGTCAAACCTTCTGCCTTGGTTTATTTTTTAATATTTTAGATTTTATTATTTTATATGTGAGAGTTTTGCCTTTATATGTATCTGTGCACCACATATACTGGTCCTTGAGGAGGTGGTGAGCCTTCATGTGGGTGCTGGGAATTGAACCTGAGTCCTTTGAAATGAAAACAAATGCTCTTAGTCACTGAGCCAACTCTCCAGCTCCCTTCTGCCTTGTTTTTAATTCAACAAATAATGCTTGCTTGCAGGATGCCACTTGTCACCACGCTGATGTTAACCCCCAGCCACTTTCCACCCATCACTACTGTTAGTGGTTTGGTTTTTATCTTTTATCTTTATGTTAGTAGGCTTTAAATGAATATGATATAATTATTATTAGATACTCTTTATAATGAAGGAAAGCCATCCCATGTGCAAGGCATTCTGAGCCATCAAAAATTGACAGCATAATGCTTACAGCACCAGGCCAAACAGAAACATAGAGAGCCAATGAAGGCTAAGACACCCTAGTTCTTCATCTATGAGAGCCAGAACAGAGTACATCTTGTAATTTAATCTACAAAGGTACAAGTTCTGCGTCTGCCATTATCTGGCTATGTGGCTGTGGGTTTGTTAATTGAAAACTAGAGAATTAGTAGCACTTAGCTCTCAGGGCTTTTGGTGCCTTGAATGGAAGTGTTCCCTGTGAGCGCTGTTCCAGCTGACGGTGTGACTTGGGAAGGTAGGAACCTTTAGATGGTAGAGCCTGTCTACAGGAAGTGAGTCATGTGGGACCTGTTTTACAGCCTGTTCCCACTTCCTGTTCACTCTCTGCTCAGTGACTATGGATGCAATGTCACCAGCAAGACTCCCACTCCTGCAGCTATGGCTTCCTCCACATGAAGAAATGATCCCTTCCTTCTCACTGTAACTCAGAATCAACTCTCCCTCCCTTACATTCCTTCATGCTAGGTAATTAATCACGGCAATCATGAAAGTAGCTAACACAGAGATGTAATAGCAGTAGCTTGGTTATGATGAGCTAAATGCTTAGACTCGAGGGTGATATGCAGCAAATGCTTAATGTATGTTTATTAAGGAGAACTATAAAATAGGGAGGAATTCAAAGAAATGCTGAGTCATCTTGGTCTAATGTGATGGCCAAAAATGTATACAAGGTAAAAGGCATTACGATTGACCATTTCACTTCTATATTTAAAGCCCACACTCACCACAAATATGCACACACATGTACACATGGAGTCAACGCAAGCACACAAGCACACACACAGCTAGAATCTACAAATACCTGCAAAGGATTTTGTGAGTCTAAAGCACAGCACAGCAATTTGCAGAGAACAAGATCTAAAAACTCAGTTGGTTCACTAAACTGAAGACCCCATTTTTCCCTCCTTAAGGAACTAAAATAATATCTGTTTCACATCAACATGTTCTTGCATCCTCAAAGTGGGGCAGATGACTTATTTTTATCAAAAACCTTGAGAAAACTAAGCAAGACAGAATGGGGGTGTAACCCAACTACTTGGGGGCTGAGGCAGGAGGCTGGTGTGTTCAAGACCTGACTGAACTAGAGTGAGCACTTAGTGAGACCCCTGTCTCAAAACTTGAAAAACACAAACAACCCTCCCCAAAAAAAACAGTCTTGGAAAGGATTTATACAATTTTCCTACAAATTTATCTTTTTAAGAATTTCACATAATGAAATAACTTTAGCACAAAGATGTTTATGTCTAAGTTTATTAAAAAGTCAACTTTCATAAATCTAGATAGGATGAGGAAGAAGAGTGATTCAAACACAGATGCCTCAGTAGAATTTGAAATACCTAGTCTCTCGAAAGGAATTCTTTCGATTTTGAAATATAGTTTATTCATGCCAATGAAGGTAGAGAGCATATATTTAATTCAAGTTACTTTTTTAAGAAAGTGGAATATGCTATAAATAAATTATTTGTCTAGTGACTCGTATAGTGAAATATTTACTTGCATAAGCTTGTGAATATTTGAGTCATTAAAACTTTTTAAAACATACTTTTAATACCAAATAGAAAGCTATCAGAAAACCCTCGTGACTTTCCCCTGGTTTATCCCCTTTCTTTAAGCATTTTAACAAATTTTAAAATTTCTTCAGTTTTGAAATTTGGCTTATGTATATCCTCTGAAGTAGAGCTTGTTTAATTCAAATCTTTTTTAGTGTAGGTAGCATGTATTCAAATATGTCACTTTGCTAATGGCTCACTTAAAGTATGATAAAATAAGTTAAGCATTGGGTTTTAAGAGAGTGTTATTTCTTCGATGTTTTCATGAGTGATTATCACTGGTCTCTAAGAACAGAGTGCCCAGATTGACAGGCTGCCTTAGGAGAAATCTAAGAATTAATCACGCTTTTCTTTGATATACTGTAATTAATCTTCTCTAATGCAAGTCAGATTTCCTCCTCCTTCTTTTCTTCTTCTTCTTATGAATTTGATGGAATATTTTACATTCATCTATTGTACCTACTTTCCCTAGCTTTTGAAGGATCAGTACATCTTGTTGTATCACTTAGAATGCTTTCAATCATTTCTGCTGGTTCTGTGTAAAGAGACTGTAAGACAAATTGCTTCCATTTGTCTATTCTTACAGATAAAGCTCATGTTTTATCTGTAAGAATAGACAAATTCCAGAGTTCTTCATGTGCAATTGATAGTAAATAGAATTTTTCTTAAAGATGTAGTTTTATTTTTAACTATGGAATGTTAGTTCCTAGATCTGAGGCTACAGGCTACTATGAGCTGACCAGTGTGTGTTAAGAGCCAAACTCAGGTCCCATGCAATTTCTCTTAGCCACTCAGCCATCTGAATGGTCACCTAAAACTGGAATTTTAAGTTGTTGGGATTTTTTAAGCTGCTGCTGCAAAGAAAAAAGAAAAAAGTAGACAATTGTAAACAGAAAGAATTATAAAAACATATAGGAGAATTGGGCCCTGGTAAAAACAATAAACTTCTAAGAAAAACATACAGTCTATTAGAAATGAGTGTGTGTGTGTGTGTGTGTGTGGTTGAAAACAAACCCAAACCATTAGGAAATGAACCAGTTTGATGACTCATTATGTCCAGGAACAGTTTCTTTGGGCATAGCATATTTAGACTTTGCCAAAACCCAAACCACTGAACTGTGTGTCTGAAATAGATAAGTGGATGAGACTTCGAGGCTGGTGATTAGGGTGAGTGACTTGATGATGTGGACAGCTTATTGCTGACCAACAAACCTGAACTGAGAAGGAGAACTGCAGGAAAGGATGGGGACTGCAGAGCAGATTTTGAAACAAGGCTTTGGGGAAAGTTGATTTAAACTGAACAATTGAAAGAACAAGAGGATACAGGGGAGAGAAAGATGCTGGAAACACTGCAAAGAAGCTCAAGGTGAGCCTACTGTCTTATGCAGATGTTGTATGTATTCCTGTTTGCTAAAACTAATAGTTCCTGGCAGGAAGGAAGGGTTTAACACAGCTAGCCAGCCAGATAACCACTCAGTTCATTATGCTTGGATCCTGACAGGCACTGGAAACTCAGTTCCCATAAAGACAAGCTTAATGCTTTCACAACACTGTTTAGCTGTGTGGGGACAGAGAGACTCCAGCAGATGAGAAACCTGTTAGTAACCTATGCTAAGTACGGTATGGTATAGTTGACACTAAGCTAAAGATTTCATTGACAAGATCTTCTTGATCCTCATAACCATCTTGGGAAGTGGTCATCACTGCTTCTTTAAGACAAAGGAAATTGAGTCATGGGGCAGTTTAGTTGCTTGCCAATGTGATATCATGGCTAGATTGAGGAGTGACAGTCTGGCTTCAGACCCATGCCCTTCATTGTATTGTACTCGCTAAAAAGAGCGTGCATGGGACAGGGGAAATGGTTTGGCTGGTGAAGTGTTTAACATGTAAGTACAAGGACTGCAGGACCCACAGTCACAGCTGGGCTCCAGGGCACATTCTTCCAATCCCAGTGCTGACAGGCTAGACACAGCATGATCCCTGGGGCTCACTGGACAGCCAGCCAAGCCTCCAGTGTGAGCTCTAGGCCAGTGAGAGATTCTATCTACCTGGAAGGTATAAGCAGACAGCGTTCTTGGGGAATGGGAGTGGCACTTGTCATCTGGCTTCCTCATGTGCACACAGGCTCCTGCAGTTTTACAATGTGTGTTGCCACACACAAAAGAGAATGTCATGCAGTCATGTGTCATGATGTCAGAGATGGCGTACTTACTGAAGTGTGCTTTCAGAACACTTGATGGGGAAAAAGGAAGAGTCATGGTCCAGGGTGCCTTTCAGTCTTAAGTGCTGCTCAATGTTCTGTTATTTGTCCCCAGAGAGTGGGGTTGCTACTGAAGTTTCTTTTTTCTTTTCCCCACCTCCTTCTGCTTCTCCTTAATAGATTTTCTTCTTTCCTCCTTTGTTTATCTTCCAAATATTTACAATAAATATGTATTAATTTAAGGACAAGATGTATATTGTCTCGGTTTCCTTTAAGGAAACATTTCCTTTATATGGGGAAATAATGCTGATATTTAGTCATCTTAATATAAACGTGTTAAATTAATACATCGGGAACGTATGCGTTTCTTTGGAGACGTGGATTTTCTTATTTTATGCACCTATTGGCCTTTTTAGATAGCTTTCCACTCATCTTTGCTTCCTTCAAAAGAATTTCTTTTCATCTGTCCTGACCACAGTTTCTCCTCCCTCCAGTCTTCCCACCTCCCCATCCTCCCGATCCCCCTCCCCTCCTCAGCAGATCCACTCCTCCTCCATTTCCCCTCAGAAAATGGCAAGCCTCACAAGAACATCCACTGAACATAGCCTAACAAGATACAACAAGACTAGGCACAAACCCTCATATCAAAGCTGGGTGAAGCAGACCATTACTAGGAATAGGGTCCCAAGAGCAGATGAAAGTAAAAACACCCCAGCTACCACTGTTAAGAGTTCCACAAAAACATCAAGCTGAACCATTACATACATGCAGAGGACCTAGCACAGACCCATGCAGGCTCCTTGCTTGCTATTTCAGTCTCTGTGAGACTCTATGAGTCCTGCTTAGCTGATTCTATGCAGCATGTTCTCTTGATGTCCTCCACTCCTCTGGCTCCTACAATTCTCCCCGCTCCTTCAGTGTTATTCCCCAAGTTCCAAGGTTAGGAGCCCTATGGAGATGAATAATTTGGGTTCTCTCTCCAAGTGTTTTACTGTGGATCTCTGCATCTGCTCCCATCTGCTGCTTGCAGTAGCCTCTCTGATGACAATTGGGCTAGCCACTAATTTATGAGTATATAAGAATATCATTAGGAATCAGATTTATTATTATTATTATTATTATTATTATTATTATTATTATTTTCCTATCATAGGTCTTTGGGCTATCCAGCCTCTGGTCATCCAAGCAGTGTCTGATATAGACTCCCTTTTGTGGTGTGAGCATCAAATTATACCAGGCATGGATTGGCCACTTCCACAAGTTCTATGCCTCCATTGCCCTGGCACATCTTGCAGGAGGGATTGATTGTAGGTTAAAGGTTTTGTAGCTGGGTAATTTCCCAGTTTCACACTACAAACTTTGCCTGGTCACAGAGGATGGCTGATTCAGGGTCCAAATACTCCCTTACTAGGACTTCCTGTGATCCAATTAGAAACTAGTTATTTCTATTTTACTAAGGTGCACAGTTATTGTGTTCAATTAGGAGAAAATTACTTTGAGATATCATGTCCTTACAGCTTAGAGTTTCTACCCATCGCTGTCATCACAGACTACTTTGGTGCAGAGTCCTGTGGTATGGAGTCTGAATCTGTTACCACAGATTTCTATCGATGGCTGTGGATGGATTGCCTAAGGTTGTTGTATGTGCAGCCCAGGAAAGCAGAAGCCAGAATCAGGACCAAGCAGGGAAAGAAACAACCTGTCAGTGTGAGAGAGGTAGGGGGCTATCAGGACAAACTAGACATCCTACCAGGGAATGGTGGAACAAATCCACAGGGAAGGGCCCACAGGAGGGTGGAGGGCTGTGCAATAAATAATGATCTCCTGTGGGGTGTGGAGGCATTTATTGCGTTCTTTAAAAGAACAAAGACATGTTAATCAAGTGGAAGTTCTTCCAGGGTCTTTTCTGACAGCGTAGCTTCTCACTGAATGCAAAGCCTAATGCTCTCAATTACTCTCAGGAGAATTATCTGCTTTAGGGCTCATCAACTGACAAACTGAATGGTGACCAGGGCACTAACCTTCCTGAATTATGATAATAAGCCTGAAAACATGCATCACAGTGGCTTCCTAAAGCCAGATGGGATTGTTCAATGGCTATTTGTCATCTGTCCCCTCTACCTTCTATCTTCGTCCTGTCTCAGTGGCTGGTGACCCCCACGTGTGCAATTCCCACACTAGTTGAATGCCAGAGAATCCAACTGGACAGGGTGTTGCTTTCTCTCTGCCCTTCTTAGTCTTGGCAACAACGATGGTGGTGTGATATATTGGATTTTCAGGCATAAAACTAAACGATGAGGCTAAGGAGGCTCAGAGATAGACCACTGACTAGCATGTGCAAGGCCCTGGGGATGATCTCCAGAATGGTCATAAAAAATGAGCAGCAAATTTCACGTTAACAAGCAGAACCGTTTCTATTGTTGGTTAGGTTCTGAGCATGGTAGCTGCTATACCGTAGTGTACATTATTAATAAAACCTTAATAAAAGTAAGGACTTAGGAAATATTGCACTGATATGATCAAACACATGTTGACCTAAGAAAAGATGCTATCTTTTTGTAAGAGTGGTTCTTTCCAAATAGCAAATTTGTTTATTTGGTTATTTGTTTGTTTGTTTGTTTGTTTGTTTCTAGGATAGGGTTTCTCTATGTAGCCCTGGCTGTCCTGAAACTCACTTTGTAGACCAGGCTGGCCTCGAACTCAGAGATCTGCCTGCCTCTGCCTTCCAAGTGCTGGGGTTAAAGACATGCACCACTATACCTGGCTAAACCTTAAGGTTTTAACCTAAGTAGCTTGGTTATATAAGGAAATGTAATATATTTTCAACATCTTTGTATTTGTGGAAGCCAGATTTACATGATGGTCATTGCAATCACTATGGTTTTTAATGGAATTCTCATTGATTATGTATACTAGGGATATATACCTAATTGCATATAATCAAACAGACTCAACTGACATTGGGGTGAGGGGGAATCGGGATCAGCTTCAGGATTCAGAAATAACCACAGTGAACATTTTTGGTGATAACCTATTTCCTATCTTATTTTTAAATATAGTGTATTATGCATAATTACACACATAATTTAATCATGTGAATATAATTAGTGTATAATTTTAAATCAAATAAGTCTGTGTTTTGAAAATAAGAATTAATGTTTGTGGAAGGCATTCCATTACCAGGCTTTGTTCTAAGTGTCAATCGTTGCAAAATGCATCCCCCAAACTAAGATCAGATACAATGAGACAGAATTTATGTCTCAAAAAAGCCCTGTGAGAAAATCCCGGTGAGATAGGAGCTGTATCTTTCTCCCTTGCACAAGTGAGGAAGCTGAACCATGAGACTGTTCATTAACTTTGTAAAGGCACATTGCTGGTATTGGACAGTCCCAGTGTGCTCGTCTTCATTTTCATGGAATTACATATTTACAAATCATCAATTTTTTAATGTATAAAATTTTAAGTATACTTTTAAGTATAGAATTCATATAGATGGATTTTCTTTTTTTAAAACCTGCCCCCGTATCTATTGCAATTGTCAGAGAGGAAGGATGCAGGAGGGGAAACTGAGGCTAGGAGGCTGACAGGCCATAAGTCCCCCAACAACTTCAGGTTGGATGATTTAAAGGGAGGGAGGTAAAAAAACAAGGCGGGGCTTTGTTTCTTTGTTTTTGTTTTTATCTTAAAGAACTGAAGATTCTGTGTAGAAGAAGTAAAGAAGTCAGAGATTGTAACTTCTTTCTTCTTTTGCACATTTTTAAATGTCTGAGAACATCTTGGACAGAGAAGGAACAGTGGAAGATATGTGACTCCTTAGGACCCTGTCGATCCAGCAAGACCCATAATGCTGCATGGTCAAGTCCTCTGGGCCAGTGGCCATTCCCATCCTCAAACACAGACTGTCTTAAGGAGGGAGGTGGAATAGGGAGGTTTTTGGAGGGGAAATGAGGAAAGAGGATAAAATTTGAAATGTAAATAAAGAAAATCTAATAAAAAAGTTCTAAAAAGGGTCTATCCTCATACACAGTCTGCTTTAAGGGTCTATCCTCATGCACAGCCTTTTTTAAGGGTCCTGGGTGTGTATTAGGAATTCTCAAATTTATGGCAATCATAAATGTCTTCTTTCACAGGTGTATGTCTATACCTTGTTTCAGAAAATGAAGCACATGAAAAATATCCCACAATCTCAATGTTCACCAAGGACTATTTAATGTATTATTTAAAGATGAAAATGTACTGGTTTGCCTCTAAAACATAATTCAAAAATATAGTTCATACAGGAGGCTGGAGAGGTGGCTCAGCAGTTATAAGCACTTGCTGATCTTCCAGAGGATCCAAGTTTAGTTCCTAACTCACAACTACTTGTAACCCCAGGTTATGGGCAGCCAACACCCTCCTTTGGCCTTTCTTAGCACCTATACTCATACAATATACATACCTTCGTGCGTTTTCTCTCTCTCTCTCTCTCTCTCTCTCTCTCTCTCTCTCTCTCTCTCTCTCTCTCTCTCTCTCTCTCTCACACACACACACACACACACATAGACACACACAAACACAAATGCACACATGTGCACACACATAGTTTTGCCTTAAAAAATAATTCATGAAGAGTTAACCCTTGGTGTGAAGAGCACACCTGCTTCATGGGCTGCTCCTGGCTTCTGGTGTCAACCAGGTCTGGGGTCATTTACAAATTGGCCTAGGATGGTATGTGATTCTTTCAAAATGCACATCTATGCAGGCATGTTTCCTGCACATCTGGACTTTTTTAATCAGTGGTAGAAAATCATCAAATGTTTGTCTTTCAAATATGGATTCTCCTCCATTCTACTTCATCTCTCTTGTTAAGATTCCCATTGTATATTTTGTGTACCTTCTTTTTCTTTCTCCTCTGTATTTTCCTTTTTTAATTGAAAACATTGTTCATAGCATATATTCTGCTTATGACTTTGCCTCCCCTAGTCCCCTAGATCAGTGGTTCTCAATTTGTGGGCCATGACCACCACAGGGTCACATATCAAATTCTGTATATAAGATACTTACATTATGACACATAACAGTAGCAAGATTACAGTTATGAAGTAGCCACAAAACAACTTTATGGTTGGGGTCACCACAACATGAGGAGCTGTATTAAAGAGTTGCAGCCTTAGGGAGATTGCGAATCACTGCCCTAGATGCTCCCTACCTCTCTACCCATCCAACTCCACGTCTTCTTTCTCTCTCTCTTTTTAGAAAACAATCAGGCAAATAAACCTACAAGCCAGAATAGAACAAAATAAACAAATAAAGGGACAAAGCAAAATCATAAGAAGCAGTTGCCAGAGCCCTACTCCAAACTTCCCCGTGTTCCCAGCCTCTAGGTTGGACAGAGTGCCCTTAGCTCTTTCCTGACGCCCTTTTCAGCCTTTCTCCTAGCCCACCTCTATCCCTCTCTGCCACCCACTGACCTGCAGAAGCACGCTCTACCAGGCAACTCACAGTCACAACGCTTTCCTAAGATCAGGGAAGGCAAAGGAACCCAAGGAACAGAACCATGCCAGCTAAGACAACACCTAGAATCACCTCGATCATCCAGGCCCCAGACACCTAGACACCAGTGCAGTACCATAACCACTAACAGCTGAGACAATGTGCTCCCACCAGAACCCAGCAACCCTACTACAGCAGGCCCTGAGAAGTGCAATATAGCTGAAGCAGAAGACAAGGACTTCCCAAGAGCTGTTATGAATATGTTCAAGGATCTTAGAGAGGATATGAATAAATCCATTAATGAAATCTGGAAAACACAAACAAACAGTGGGATATAATGAAAAAAATAACAAATGGTTCAAGACATAAAAGTAGAAACAGAATCACTAGAGAAAACCTCTACTGAGACAACATGGTTTTATCTTGAGTATTTTCTATCTCCAAAACTGTGCTACATTTTGGGTCATTTCTTCTGGTCCATCTTTCCATTTGCTAATTCTGTGTAGGCCTGTGGGTCTTTAGGGCTCATTATACCCAATTGTGCATTTGAGTTTCTTTTACGTTTGGTTCTAACTACTTTTAATAATTGATGTTCTCTGATCTTTAATGTTTTTTGAGGAATCACTCGAAAACTTGATAGAAGATCTACCAATTTTTAATAGAACAAAATCTATTTTCTCTTAGAGTTCTCATGATTCCATTGAATCCTTTCCCGCCCTGTTTATCATTTATAAAATGACTTCCAAATGTAAGCGATGAAAGAATGTGGTGGACCCAGATGGTAGGCTCTGTGTTTCCTGATTCTCTCTGAATAAAATATTCAATGTTTCTGTGTCAGTAGTCATGGCTTTTCTAAAATTCTCATTTTCCATTCTCTTCTTTTATTGTCTCTTGCTTATTTTCACGTTTCATTCTGGTTTTAAGTACTCCATAGATATTTTTATTTCCTATACGAAGCCCATGTTATCTAAAACTGTGTATGATGTTTCTGCTCTCACTCATGATGTATTTCAGATGTAGCCGACACAAAATTGTAAAGACGGCTGGGGAGATGGCCTAAGAGCTTGCCACATAAATGTGAGGTCCACAATTCAGATACTCAGCTCACTCCCAAAAGCTAGCAGGGACCTGCTGGTTTACCTGCAATCCCAGTACTCAGGAGACAGAAACAGGGCACCCTGGGGTAGAGTGGTTGTTTAGATCAGCTGAGTCTGCTGGGCTCCAAATTGAAAGTGACAGAGAAACATACTGGAGGCCAAACTCTGGCCACCATAAGCATGCGCATACATATGCACATAGACATAATATGCACATCCTATGTGTGCACGCGCACAGACAGACACACACACACACACACACACACAAAGATGTGGAAAAGTGGAAGGGCTAAGAGAAGGATATTTTTATGTTAATTTTTTATTGGTTATTTCCTTTATTTACATTTCAAATGTCCCCCTTCTTAGTCTCCTCTCCGCAGAACCCCCATCTCATACCCGTTGCCTCTATGAGGGTGCTTCTCCACCCACCCACCCACTCCTGCCTCAATATTCTAGCATCCCTCTATGCTGGGTCATCAAGCCTCCACAGGACCAAGGATCTCCCCTCCCATTGATTCCAGATAAGTCATTCCTCTGCTGCATATGCAGCTGGAGCCATGGATTCCCCCATATGTACTCTATGGTTGGTGGTTTAGTCCTCGCAACCTCTAGGATGTCCGGTTAGTTGATATTATTGTTCTTTTTATGGAGACGCAATCCCCTTCAGCTCCTTCATTCCTTCCCCTAACTCTCCCATTGGGATCCCTGGGCTCAGTCCAATGGTTGGCTGTGAGAATCTGCATCTATCTTAGTCAGGTGCTGGCAAAGCCTCTCAGGGGACAGCTATCCTAAGCTCCTGTCAGCAAGCTCTTCTTGGCATCAGCAATAGTGTCTGCTTTTAGTGTCTGCAGATGGGATGGATCTCTAGGTGGGGCAGTCTCTGGATGGACTTTCCTTCAGTCTCTGCTCCATTTTTTGTCCCTGTGTTTCCTTTACACAGGAACAGTTTTAGGTTAAAAAATTGAGATGGTTGGGTGGTCCCTTTCCTCAACTGGAAGCTTATCTACTGGAGGTGGTCTCTATAGGTTCTGTCTCCCCTTTGTTGGGTATTTTAGCTAATGTCATCCCCGTTGGGTCCTGGGAGCCTCTTGCATCTCTGGTGCTACCCCCAGTTCCCCACCCTCCACTGCTACATACTCCTGTTCATTGTCCTGACCCTCTGTACTTCTCTTTTGTTCCTTCCTATACCCGATCCTGCCCCATGTTTTCCCTCCCTGTCCTCTCTCCCTCTCAGGTCCCATGATTATTTTGTTCCCCCTTCTAAGTAGGATTAAAGCATTCACACAATGTTTTTTCCTTCTTCTTGAGCTTTATGTGTTCTGTGAATTGTATCTTGGGTATTCTGAGCTTTTGGGCTAATATCCACTTATGAGTGAGAACATACCATGTGTGCTGTTTTTGTGTCTGGGTTACCTCACTCAGGATAATATTTCTAGTTCCATCTATTTACTTGCAAATTTCATGAAGTCATTGTTTTTTAATAGCTGAGTAGTACTCCATTTGTAAATGTACAACATTTTCTGTATCCATTCTTCCATTGTGGGACATCTGCGTTGTTTCTAGCCCCTGGTTATCATAAATAAGGCTGCTATGAACATAGTGGATCATGTGTCCTTGTTATATGTTGGAGCATCTTTTGTGTATATGCCAGTAGTGGTATAGCTAGGTCTTCAGGTAGAACTATTTCCAGTTTTTGGAGGAACCACCAGATTGTTTTTCAAAGTGGATTTACCAGCTTTCAATTCCACCAGCAATGGAAGAGTGTTCCCCTTTCTCTACATCCTCACCAGCATCTGCTGTGGGAAAAGATCTTTATCGTGATTTTTAAAATCATATTTACTTACTTACTTACTGTGTGTGGTGTTCAGAGGACAATTTACAGGGCTTGATTCTCTCCTTCCACTCTGTGGGTCCCAAGGACTGACCTTGAGTCATCAGGTTTGTCTGCACTTACCCACACTCCCTCCTTGCCCCCACTCCCTGCACCTGCCCCAGTCACTCTGCCGACTTCTGTGAGGATGCTCCTTTGCTTGCCAGTGGGACTTGATGATTTGGTCCATTCAGGCCGTTTGCCATCTCAAGCTGAACCTGGAATTCTGAGGCTGGACCCTGCAACCTTGGCTCTGCTCCTGACTCCATCTCCCAGTACGGTGTTGCTCACAGGGAAATAGTTCTTTTCAAGTTCGTGTCTCTGAAAACTTCCATGACCTGTTAGCTCTAGATGTTTCCCACTCAGGAACCCTTTCACAGCATAAATCACCAGTGGGATGTATGTATATATGTATGTATGTATGTGTGTGTGTATGTATTATGTATCACATAAAAAATGTGTGTCTAAGGATGCTGCCGACCACCCAGATCTGTGGAGAGGATGGGCAAGGGCAGGGCGCTCTTTGCTCTCATTCTGCATGTGCTTATTTCCATTCTCAGGGCATCCCAGAATGCACATGGGACCCTCACGGCAAACTGCTGTCTCAGTACTCTCAGAGTGGAATCTATAGTCCCAGTGAGTTGAGGTAAAAACTAACCATTCTTATTTTACATCGCCTGCATGAAGCAAAACTATGTAATTATCCCTGAGAGTTTTTCTCTTTATCTTAACACAAGTAACTTAACACAGCAAGTCTATACTGTGTGCTGAGCACAGCCCCAGTCCATGGTTTCTGCTCCTCAATAGTGCTGCAAGTTTTTAGCTCCAGCCTTATTCTTGACTACTACCTTTGATTTAGCAGTTTCTCGGCAGCGCATATGATATATGGCTTTACTTTGATGTGTAACTCACTTCAGCCTTTATTATATTACCTCCTAGCAGCTCAGAACTGTGTCTTGCTCACATTTCTCAATGCTGCATAATTCTTGTTTATTCGATTTCAGGCCTGTAGATCCTCTGCCACCTCCCTCCTGGGCCATGTATCCACCGAGCATGTTAACTTTATAGAAAGACTTAAGGGGAAAGATCCGTCTTGATATTCAGCCAAAAGCCCCGGTTTCTGGTGTGCTTAAATATTTCTGAAGTCATTGGTTATCTTTAGAACGAAGTGTGACTTAGTAAAAATCACCGTCCAGAGCAAGTGTCTGTGGTTGCACATTCAAAGTCCCCCAAGGTCTATATTGCCCCTCTTTGTTTCCTGGCTAGGGAAAGAAGTTTACATTTCTTATAGTTTATATCATGTTACTCTTTCAGACGTATCCTGAGGAAAGAGTCCAACACCATCTAAAACACAAATAAAGTCATGAGCAAAATGATGCCCACTGAGACCCTTTCTGTAACGGAGAAAACATGGACGCCACAGCAATGGCTAACGTGTCAGTGAATGGAGAGGCAGCATTGACAGACTGTTATAGACTTGCGAGTTAATGGTGATAGGAACCTGGGGGAAATTCTGATCCATGATAAAGCAAACAAAGCAGGTAACAAAACTGACTGTGCTGCTCAGTCATCGTCACTGACAGGTCTGTGGATGGATGGCCAGAGAAAAGACAGAAAATCCTAGGAAGGAAGGGAATTATGTTGGCCTTGGGAATTCAAGGTAGTTGTATCCATGTGAAATATTTCCTTTCAGTGTCGCTTTGTGGTTTTCACAGAAAATGTGCAGTTTTTGTTTTTGTTTTTGAGTGAGGATAAAAAGGTGGGAACAGATACGGGTCATCTCGGGAGCCTCCCGGGGCAGGTGAGAGGCTTTCGGTGTGATGTGAGAATTTCAGCACATCTTTCGCTGGAGAGAGAGAGAACAGGGCGTTTTACAGGACAGCTCTGCAGAGGAAGTGGGATTAGATGGGTTCTCTGGTTTTCTTCTGCATTACTGCTCATGAGCTTCATCTCTGCGCACTGTCAGGACCCAGTGCCAATCTTTTCTAGTCCTCGAAGCCTTTCCATAGGTCTGGGACAGCCAGGGAACCTAACGCACAGGCTTCACTCTCTTGACTCACTGAAGAGTTGTTTGCCATTGCCCCCACCAATTTATACACACTTTTTATGTCCCACAGGGAAGCCACTCTGTGTGGCCTCAAGGGCATGCCCTGCCTTAGAATCCACCATGTTATTCCCTTGTTTGATGGATCCTAGTTTTATTATTAATTTTGCATATGTTTATTTAAACCTGTTTGAATTTGGCATACCTGCTCGAGTTGCTTCTCCAGTGTCATCGGTTGGCAGGGCTGCTGGCCGCATTATACTTTGCTGCATGTTGAATTTTTCTATGTGCAGCATATTGACTCCTCCGTTGTTTATTCACAGAGACAGTGCTGTAACTGGAAGGCAGCTTTCCCCCATAGGATAACAGTTTTTCAAAGGGTTGGTCCTCGACATGGCGTTGTTGAATTGGACTCTTAGGTGAGTGCTGTGGGAGATATTTAGACAGTGACTGCAAGCTGTCAAAGGAGATTGTGGGTGCCCGGCCCTTCTCTTTCGTTTGGCTTCCTAGGCCTGCGGTGAGTACTTTACACTGCCAGATGCTGCTCACTGTTGCCATCCCACAACCCCATCGAGATCTCAGAGTGACAAGTTCAAAGACAAGCACCCTACCATAAAGCAGGAAACCCACTCTGTCTTGGACTAGCACCCCCAACCTGTGATCTAAAGAAAATTATTCTTTTCTAAAGTTTGGTGTCTGAGTGTTTTGTTAGAGGAATGCAAAGTGACTAACACAGATAGGCAAACTGTTTTCAGTTCACCTCAGAGGGCTTATCCACATTACTGTGTAGCAAGAACCATGCTAAATGGCTCCAAAATCTCAATAGGTTTAAGTGGACATGGGACAAATACTACCACATTATGAAAATAGTACTTTTTTGAGCACTCACCATATTTGATAAATAATAGGTAAAACATTTTCACTCATTCAGTTATGTGTGTGTGGTATACATGTTTGTGTGTTTGTTTGTGTGTGTACAACTCTGTGTAACTCCCACTCACTAAGCTGACCTAGATGGACAGAGAGCTCAGGACATCCGCATCTCTGCCCACCCTCAGCATTGGGATTGCAGGTGCACAACCACCAAGTCTGGCTTCTGTGTGGATGCTAAGGATCTGAACCAGGTCCTCGTGCACACAAGTGTTGTATGGTCTGGGCCATCTCCCCTGGCTGTCCTGGAACTTGCTTAGTAAACCAGGCTGCCCTTGAACTCAGAGATCCACCTGTCTCTACCTCCTGAGTGATCAGATTAAAGGTATGAGCCACCACTGCCTGGCAAATGTCTTATTCTTCACTGCAATCTTGCTAGATAATTGTGGTTATTTGTACAGTTTTTTTTTTCCAGTTAAGAGGCCAGGGAATAAAAAAGCTATGAGAAGAAATGTTTGAGAGCTTATTCCAGGACGCAAAATGAGTTGCTGGGCACTAAAAATGGCCACAGATAGTGGATATGGGATGGTAGAAAGATCCAGGGCAGTTTAAATATTTTATAACTGCATAGTTTGTGTAAGGAAATGAAATGGGGCTTTTCTTAAAATATGAATGTGTGTGTGTGTGTGTGTGTGTGTGTGTGTGTGTGTTTCCAGAACTAAGTAAACTATATAAAAAAGATATGGGTATCTGGGGCTGTAGCTCAGTTGGTAAAGTGCAAGCCTCAGGACCTGAGTTTGAACCCCAACACCCACATAGAAAAGGCAGGCACTGTAGAATGTACCTGTGATCACAGTGATGAAGCAGCAGACTGGAGGACCCTTGGAACTGGCAAGCCAGCCTAGCAGAATCACTGAGCTGTAGGTTCAGTGAGAGATCCTGTCTTAAAAAATAAGATAGAGAGCATTTGAGGAAGACACCGTGCACATGCACACCAAGTTGCTGGTATTTTCCCTGTACTAATTGTAATTTTTGTGTGAATGCTTCAGCATAGATATTTAAGTTATTTGTGTATCCCTTAGTTTCTGTTCCTCAAGGTAAATGATTTATAATCAATATTTTCTGGTGGATTACTTGAATTTGTTTATTTCTGATGAAAGTTTATCTTGTTTCTCAGCATGTGTTCGCACATCAGTCTTTGATCAGTTCCAGGGATGTGTGCTTATGAAAGGCCAGATTCTTCATCTGGACCAGCCTCTGGCTGCATGGCTTTCTGTGCTGAATATGAAACCTGTTAATGGTGGCTCGTGCAAGGGAGGGCCAGAAGCCATGCAGTGAGAAAGACTGGAGGCACTTTTGACACATTCATTCAGAATACTGTCACAACATTTTAATGTATAGAAAAGCTGGCATGAAAGACAGACTGTTTTCCATGTGTTTCTAGTTTTTTAGATATAGACAAGCTGCAGCATAGTAAATTTGAAGAGATCACATATGCACATACATGGTATACACAGAGGAGACAGAGAGAGGGGGGAGAGAGAGAGAAAGAGAGAGAGAGTTATCACATAAGCCAGATAGTCTATACTTATCTTTAATACCAAGTTTAAGCACACACTTTCTTACTTTGCTTTTGATGGTGTGGGTTGTTTTCTTTATTGGAGTCTAAGGTAGTGTTTCAGAAATGAAGTTTAGATACAGTGAACCTCAAAGTACTCTTCATATCCTTTTATGTGTTTCTAATGAATGATGACCATCATTCCTCTCTCCCAGGCCCAGTGAATGAAGCGTTGCTATCTAGCAGTAACTGTGCAGCCTGTGGGATAAAGGTAGTGGAAACTAAATACAACAATGTAGAAGTTAGGGTCAGTTTCCCATCCACCCCATGCTCCCAGAAATATATTCACAAATACCTCGGCCATATAGCTAGGCTCTACTTTGACTAGACTAACCCACATTAACCCACGTTCTGCCACATGGCTGGTTACCTGTGCTTAGGTATCACGCATCTGTCTCATCACATCTTCCTGGATGAATCTCCCACCTGGCTCTATCCCAGAATTCTTTCTCCTCTTAGATGTCCCACCTCCTATTTCCTGCCTAAGCCATAGGCCATAGACATTTTAATTGACAGCTTGCCTTTTGGTCTGACTCACTCTTCAGTTGGCAAAGGCAACATGCAGCAAAGGAAAGGTCATGGGATCCACGCAGCACAGATGTGTGGAAGCCACAGAAGCCATCAGCAGTTTGGGACTCTTCCGTGCACTATGCTTCCAGAGACATGGCATCAGTGACTCATGAGCCTGCGCATCTGTTGTGGCCCTGGTGGGTGTCAGTAAATACCCGTTGTATGGAAGCAGAGCCTACCTCGCGGCTTCCGCCCAGGCTGTGATTGTGTGTTTCCTAGAATGCTCTAATAGCAAGTTTGCATAACAGCCACAAGCTTTGGCAACTGCAGAGTGGACTGTAGTCCAGTCATGGACGTGAATAGCAGAAAAGGAGATGTTCATTTTAAACAGGAGCTTTCACATCTATTTAGATGGGAGACAGAAATGCCAACATTTGTATAGAAATGCAATTGCCCCAGCCCTCGGTTCTGAGAGGGACAGGCTTTACCACCTGGCATTCATTAGACTAAGCTTATGTTTCAGAACGTTTGACCTGTTGCACTGATCCCATCTTTGAACCATAACTTCAACATTTCTGTAAATTTAAAAGTGTTTCCAATTTCTCTTTGTCACCTGCAATTTCCCCTTTGTAAGGAAACCCTTCTCTGTGAGTTTCCTGCCAAATCACAGATAGAGTTTTTCAATTTATTCTTTATTTCAGCTTGAATTTACATGAAAACTGTTTATATTTTTAATTTATTTAGAGTATTTCATACATGAAGAGTGTATTTATATCATTCCCATGCCTCTCTCCACTATCAAATTATCTTATAACCCCTTAATCACTCTCAAATTCATGATCTTGTCTCTAAATACACACACTCACACACACACACACACACACACACACACACTCACACACACATACACACACTCACACACACACATACACACACTCACACACATACACACACACTCACACACACATACACTCACACACACACACTCACACACACTCACACACATACACACACTCACGCACACACTCATATTCACACACAAACGGGCTGACTCCATTTAGTGTTGCACGTATATGTGTGAATTCAGGGCTGACCTCTGGGGATTAGATAACCCATTAGGGAGCTCGTCATCTCTGGAGAAAATTGATTCTCCCTCATCCTGCACTCATTGATCACCTATAGCTCTTCATCTGGAGCGGTGGAACTTGTGAAATGTCTCCCGTCTACACTGGCATATCAACTCGTGCTGTCATTATGCGGGTCATTTTTTTAGGCCTTTATATTGTTAAGATCTCATCTGTGCAACTGCTCTCTCGTGTTGAGAAGCCACTCTCCCAGCAGGCTGCTAGCTCCTTCGGTTCTTACAATCTTTCCACCCCATTTTTATGTGTTTCCCCCGGAACCTTGGGTGTAGGCATTACATCACGGATGTATCAGTTGGAGCTGGGATCTCAGGCTCATTTCTTCTCTGTATTTTGACAAGTTCTCCATCTGCTGCAAAAAGAACCTTTGTTGATGAGGGATGAAAGCTACAACCATCTATGGGTATAAGAAATAAGTATTTAAAATGATATTAGAAGTTAAATTGATACAAGAAAATAAAGTATATGCCTCTCCAGCAATGAGAACTTGATTAGGGCTTTGGTGCTGGACATTAATTTCCTCCTACTGAGACAGCTTTAAGTCCAACTGGTTACCCGAAAATAAAAGTGCCACTAATGCACCCTACTTTGCCAGGCTGCTCATTTTGTTTTATAGGTTTAACAGCCACAACCAAAGCAAACCAGTTTCCCAGGATTACTGATGGCTGAGTGGGTCACTGACCCCATTTTTTAATCTAGAAAATCCAGTTGTTTAATTGGTACTCATATCTCCTGTGTTATGAAAGAGAGACAAAGAGGTTATCTTCCAAGAGAATGGAGATGCAAAAGTAAAAATAATACTGGGGACTCAGGGCTACAACTCCCATCTCTGATCCCTAAATGAATCATCTCTGCCTCCTCATGGCACAGTGATAGTGTTATGGGTATCTGCAAGGAACAGGAAGGCTCAACACTACTAACATTAATTACTTAGGTTCTTTAGATATTGTGTCTCACTTAGTATTCACAGTATCTTCCCCAGAATGTTTCATCTACTATGACAAAACACCTGAAACCACGAAATTGATAAAGAAAATAATTTTTTCTTAAGGATCTGGAGACAGAGAAATCCAAAGTCAGGGAGCCTTGCAAGGTGAGGGTCCTCTTGCCGAGTCAACTCGTGGTAGATGAGGGGGAAGCAACAGAACATGCGCAAGGATCCCTCTTGCCTGAGCTCAGTAATGTAGTGAAGCCACCAGTGAGGGAAGAGGGGTCAGTCCCAAAGCTCATAAACTGCTGGAGACATTCAAACCATGACAAAGAATAAAAACCTCAAGCTGAATCCAAAGCTAACAATGCATTTGTTAGCAAAGTGTATCTATGTGTATTTAGTCTCCATCTATATGACTTCTCTAGACAAGATATTAGCACTCAGGCATCATGTGACCTTGTCAGGTTATACAGAGGTCTGCGCATTCTCTCTCAATGATTTCTAAGCCTTTTTAAACAAAAGTTTTGATTCAGTCCTTTGTAGGAGTCAATGTATGAATTCTTCTCTGCCAAATGACAGGTCCACATGGCCCATCCCTCTCCTTCACACACATTTCTTTCTAGACTTATAAACTGTACTCTTCTTTGTCAACTACCTATCCCACCTCTTGGAAACATTTGCAATTTTCCTTCCCAAATAGGCCTATGTTGATTGTTTATTGGATTACTGCCCATAAATAAATTATTCTTAATTTTTTCCCTCCATGCTGATATTCAGATTATATTTTCCCAAGTAACATAGAGAATCTCCCATAAATGACTGGGTTGTTGGATATGTGAGAGAAATTGTCAAACGTCTCTTTCAAGTTTCCATGAAACATTTATCCCCTAGAAGATATACTGAAGACAAGGGCAGGGGCCTTAAAACACTTCCCTAAAGGTGACTTGCATCTATGTGTTTATTGATGGTAAGAGTGGAGAAAAGGAAGCTACTACCACCATCCCCAGAACACAAAGGCAGAAGGGTATAGGGAGGGAAATGAACACACAAATATCAGAAAGGGAACTGGAAATGTGGGGTGCAAGGGACAGAGACCGTGGCCAATAAACTCGATGTTTTTTCATGATGTCATTTACATGGTCTCCTATTGATTTTCCATTGGACACAGTTGGCGCCTGCCGGTAGCTTTGTTTTTCAAGTGCTTTTAGGACTTGATCTCCTCAGTGTATAGTGAAAACTCAGGAGTGACAGTGACAGAGTCAACTTGTGGTCTTCCAGTTGATCTTGCTCGGCTTCCAGAGAGCAAGCCTCAAAGGAAGAAGAGGCAACTGGAAGTGGCTGAATTTTTTAATAGAGCCAGGTTTTGGGAGAATATTGGATTTCCTCTATGAATAGGCTAAGAGAGGGGAAGTGACAAAAAAAAAAGAGACCTGGAGACTAGTGAGGTGACCTGATATACAAGCATGGGGACTTAAGTTTAGGTCCCCAGGACCTGTGAAAAAACAGGCTCATCTGCACATGTCTGTAATCCCAGTCCTGGGGGAAGCAAGCACAGGTTAATCCCTAGGGCTTCACCCAGTCTTGGCGAAACCTGAGCTCCTGGTCTGGAGACTGTCTAAAAGATGCTGTGGAAAGTGGTAAAGACAGCAGGAGTCGATATTTAGCTTCCACATATGTTCATGTATGCATGCACACACACACACACACACACACACACACACACACACACACTCATCTAGGAGTATTGATTTGCCTTTTTTAAGTGTGTTGAAGGGAATTCTATTTGTCTGAAGCAATTTCATTCTTTAAGTAAGTACATCTCATATTTTATGCAAGACTTAAATCTCCAGGTGTGACTTTTTCCAGCACACACCTAAGCAAAGCAAACACAACTTAAAGTGAGTATTACTGACTGTTACTCTCACAGTAACATGTGAGGTGCTAATGACAACCTCTGGAAAATGGCCAATCAATACATATGGTCTATGTCTCCATGCAACTGAATAATCTTTAGAAATCTCTGAACTATTTTCACTATAATAATATTGGTAGATCTTCTAGTATTTTATGTTTGGAAGCACTGCTGTGAATTGAACTTAAAATGTTTACTTGTATATGTTAACTACAATCCATTAATTATATTGCATGTGATATATTACTTATATAATATGCATATATAAATAACATATACTCCATTAATTGTATTGCATGCATATATATTAGGTATGTGTTACAATGTTTCTCTTGTGCTTTGTTGCTGTTGATAGATGATTTCATTGAGTGTTGAAGAAGCCTAGCACGCCTGCCATGAGTCTCACTGGCATTATGGCCTTATTTATTAGAAAGTATGTGTTTACTTTTTATTGATGATGCCATAGTTTCAAATTATTACAATTTCATGTAGGAAAACATTTTTCTGTCTGGTTTAGAATGCTCTGGGCCTTGTGAGCACATGATTTTTTGTCTTCCCGAGTAAGGCTTTATGACTTAGATGATTCTTGCTGCGCCTCTACCTTCTCTCTGTGTTCTCCAGTTCCCCCACCCCCACCTCTCGCCTTTCTCTCCTGCTCTTGGACTCCTCATTCACTTCGTTGACTTCAGAGTTCGCAATCTGCATTCCATTTCCATCTTAGCCCTGTTACATTACCTAACGAAAATATTCCTGGATGTGTACTTACAACACTCAACACTGTAAGTGAATTCTTAGTTTGAATAGCTCCCTAACCAAGGTTTAATCTTGACCCACAGGCAACTGCATCCAGATTTTTTAATGTAGGCTTTGCATAGAAGGTGCTTGAATACTTTTTGTTAAGTAAATGAATGTTTCTAATACGGCCACAATTACTAAACAGGTTAATATGGTAAATATTTTGGATAATGATGCCAAAAATTAACATTAAAATGTAAAAACCTCAACCAGACACATGCTGCTGGTGGTATTGTTAGGAGCCACTGAGTGAAAA
The DNA here is from genome assembly GCF_000001635.26 of Mus musculus. NCBI lineage: Eukaryota > Metazoa > Chordata > Mammalia > Rodentia > Muridae > Mus > Mus musculus. Next base: position 82,936,672 of record NC_000074.6, read on the forward strand.
AATAAATATATGTATATGTTTGTTTATTTGCTTATTTATTTATCTATTTATGATGAGGCACCTCCCATGAATGTTTTCCTATTGGAGTCTACTTGACTCTTTCTACAGACTATAATTACTCCAACTTCATGAAAAAAATATTGCTATCGTCATATGTCAGTATACATGATCATCTGTTCACTTTTAAAGTGTAATTTCTCTTAAAATAGGCACATTGTATGGAAATTGAGACATTTTTCTAACCATGTTTAAGTCTCCACATGCTCATGATGCTGTTAACTAACTTGTATTGCTAATTACCCACTGTCTTTCTTAATATCATACAAGTGACACAGATCAGCTTCTCCCAGCATTCCCGGCAAAGATGAAATCTACTTTCACAGCTGGGAATAATTCAGTCCTTGGCATGCAGCGGCTTAGCTTTCTATCTTGGGAAAAATTCTTTTTTGGTCCAACAGTTTATTACAAAAATGATTCAGGCTTCTGTTTACATGATGAAAAACGCAAAATAAATGGTATTATTTTATTGGGAAAATGGGACTAGTGCCTTCAAAGCAACTTGAAAAATCCAAATCGGTTTAAGCTGTTTTATTTCCTTTAGAAGAAAATGGGGCTTTTAAAGTTCTTACCCAACTCTGTGTTTCTTGAGTTCTTCCATGAAATGGATTTTTCTTTTTGTTGCTAGATAATCTGCACATTGAAATAAGGGTTTTTCTCAGTGAGGGCCAAGCAGTGGTTTTATAGAAGTATGACAATGCATCAACTTTAAAAAAAAAAAAAAGATTCTTTCTCTTACAATGGCCTTTGGGATGAGCATGAAGCAAGTTTGTATGTGCTACATTTCATGCTTTAGAAAAGGCTAAGGGAGACAGGGAGATGCTGAGAACAAGTGATCTTACTTAAAAAGAAGAAAGAAGGCCAGCATGTAAACAGAATGTCACGTTTAAAAAAGAAATAGAAGGAGCTGCAGAGATGTCTCGGCAGTCACTCTGCTCTTGCAGAGAACATGTGTTGGTTCCTAGCACCTACACTGGGCAGCTTGCAATCACCTATAACCTCATGCCCATGGCAACGGGCAACCTCTTCTGGCAGTGTATGCACATACACATGCACGCACATACACATGCAGATACATACACATATGCACACAGACACACACACATACACACAGGCACACACATATGCACACGTATACACATGCACACACACATAGATACATACATACATGCACTTACACACATATGTAGGTTAAATATGGGATCCCGCATCCAGCCCAGGGTGAGGCACGACGTGGGAAGTTTGACTGTGCCTCCCACACCGCCACCAGGCAGGCGTTGGACTGTGAGAAGCCACAGAACCCTGCTCTGGGAGTGAGGAAGCGCAGTCTGAGTCCCCATGGACCTGCCTGAGTTGGGTCCAGATTTTTGGGCACCACAGATGCCTCTGAGTACTGCAGAAGAAGTGGCTCTGGGTTCCCCAGGCCTGTATGGAGGCCAGAGATGGCAGATTCTCAGGCTCTTGGACACTGCAGATGCCACTATATGTTGCAGAAGAGCTGAGGACAGAGTGTGGGCCGACTGGCGGGCTCTGGCACTGGGCAAAGGGGAAAAGAGCAGGAGGAGAGAGTTCTGGCTGGGTCCTGCAGGGAGGAGAGCCCTTATCTTGCTAGGTGGCTAGCTGGGATTGGGAAGCAGTAGCTGGGAACACTGGGAGGCCTATGCAGGAGGTTATACACACAGCAGCTTGTTAGTGGAAGACCTGCTCCATTGCTTCAGCATGGAGGATCCCCATGAGAAGAGACAGTCCATGGTTTTAAGGCATTTATTGTAGAAAGGCAGAGAGAAGGAGAGAGTAGAGAAGTAAAGGTCAGCCATGGCCATTTGGAGAGAAGGGAGAAGGGGATGCGGGGGGGGGTGGGGGGGAGGCAAGAGAGTAAGAGAGGGAGGAGGGAGCAAACAGCCCTTTTATAGTGGGCTGGCCTACCTGGCTGTTGCCAGGTAACTGTGGGGAGGAGCCTATCTGGCTGTTGCCAGGTAACTGCAAGGACTGGAGTCCAGACAGAACACCAGGAGCTTGGGGCATTGCTCTACTTGACTGATGACTACACACCTCTCTGCAGTAGGATCCAGGGGCCCAGGGGGCATGGCCAAACACCTGCCATCCCTTGCAGACAGAAGTCACCTACCAGGTCTCTGGCGCTCAAAGCCTGTGCTCGACTGGGGACCAGGCTGCCTTTCATAGCTCACCGCCCCACACACATACACCCACATGTACACACACATGAAACATACATACACATATACACATACACATTCTCATATATATATATATACACACATGTGCACACATATTCTCACGCAAAAAAAAATGTTAAATGTTTTTTTAAGGGCAAATAGAATTCGGTGTTCCTTCCAGTAATAAGGACAGCAACAAGTCTATATCCTGCCACATGGTCAACCAGTAAAAATGTCACTTCTCACGCTCAGATAAAGAATAGAATGAAAAAATAATGAAAACTGATGAGTCTGTGGTAAGCACTGAATCAAAGCCAAGGAACCTGGAAGTCAGATAAAGAATTTTAAAAGGTGGCAGGAATGGAGATGGCTTAGCTGTTAAGAGCACCGGTTGCACTTCCAGGGGACCCTGGTTCAATCCCCAGCACCCACAGGGCAGCTCATACGTATCTGTAGTTCCTGTTCTGGGAATGCGACATCCTCGCACAAATATATGTGCAGGCAAAACACCAATTCACATGAAATAAAAATAAGTAAATAAATGTTTACATGAAAACTATTGGAAAACCCCAAATGAGCATTCCATGACTTGCAGCAGGTTTGAGCTAAGGGTTCTTCAGGGACGATAAGTTGGTTACAGTTAAGAAATTGATTTGCTTTGGTTATGCTGTGCTGTTGGGTTTTGGGTGCTATATTGTGAATGCTTTCTTTTCATTGACAATTGTCTGATACAGTATTATCAAGGTTTCTCCAACAAATTTATAAGTTAGCAGTGCCCACAAGTATGTTGCAATTAAGATTTTCCTTATCAAAAAAGGAATATACTGCAATAGAGATTCCCTAACCAAACAATGATGTTCCCTTCATGCAACCCATCGTTCTAAATGAGGGGTGCATTGTCCAAAGCCTCTAGAAAGCTGTTGAACATAGAGTTAACACCACTTCCGAAAGGGGCTTAGTGTGCTAAAGTATGTTTTGCTTTGTTTTGTTTACCATATGGAAGATAAAATCCAAGTGCTGAGTCTGGTATTTTCAGACAGCTGTGACCTGTCCCTCGGCTGCCATGGTCTCCTCATCTCTGGCTTAGTCATGCAACAAATTTTGCAAGCACTTGCTGTATTCCAGACACAGCACAGACTGCAGCAGTGGAATAGGTCAGGCGCAGCCCTTTGTGCAAACCTTAAACTGAATCTCCCTAGGGTGGGAAGGGAGGCTATATTTTCCTTGTTCCTCATGCCTGTACTATGTGTATTTTTAGAAGCCTCCACATGCATTTCCTGTATGTACTCGTACAGATTTATGACTCTGTCAGCCCCAAACGCCCTGTCGTTCTGCCTCTCAGTTCCTCCTTCCTAATCGTTCTGGATGTTATTCAAACACAGCTTCAGAGCTCCAGTTCTTCTTTTGCCTGCCAACGGTGCTGTCCTCTTTAACTTTTCTCGTCTCCCAGGTCTGGCCCCAGACTTAAGGGCTTGCACTCTCTCAAGCGCTAAAGGATATTTATTAAATTGAAAAATGACACCATGAAAACATCTTGGAAAACTGTTCCCTGGTTTACACCAAACACATCAGTTTAATACTAGTGGTTTGCAGGCTCGACTTCCTGACTCTACAGTTGTGTGCACATCACCAGATGTCACCTATGCTACATGATGAGTAAGTGTCCTGTGGACCTGCAACTCCTGGGCACATAAAGGAGCTGAATGGGCAAAGGGTATCACTGTAGATAATTATAGTACTCATGAGGGTCTCTGCCTCATGGTGCTGTGTTCTTATAACTAATATGTCTCCGAAAACATTAGTAATATTTGATTAATATTATTAACACATATTAATTTATCACTTCAGCACGTACATATCACTTTGGAACACATACATTTTCCTCCACTGCTGTTAAGAGCACTAGTCATTTGCATCCTTTCCCTCATGGCTCCATGAAATGGATTTTTCTTTTTGTTGCTAGATAATCTGCACATTGAAATAAGGGTTTTTCTCAGTGAGGGCCAAGCAGTGGTTTTATAGAAGTATGACAATGCATCAACTTTATAAAAAAAAAAAAGATTCTTTCTCTTACAATGGCCTTTGGGATGAGCATGAAGCAAGTTTGTATGTGCTACATTTCATGCTTTAGAAAAGGCTAAGGGAGACAGGGAGATGCTGAGAACAAGTGATCTTACTTAAAAAGAAGAAAGAAGGCCAGCATGTAAACAGAATGTCACGTTTAAAAAAGAAATAGAAGGAGCTGCAGAGATGTCTCGGCAGTCACTCTGCTCTTGCAGAGAACATGTGTTGGTTCCTAGCACCTACACTGGACAGCTTGCAATCACCTATAACCTCATGCCCATGGCAACGGGCAACCTCTTCTGGCAATGTATGCACATACACATGCACACACATACACATGCAGATACATACACATATGCACACATACACACACACATACACACAGGCACACACATATGCACACGTATACACATGCACACCCTCATGGCTCCACTAAGCATTCCTTAGCTTTCTTTATCAGGCTGTACGAGCATTTGTCTGCTCATGCCATTGAAGTTTATGAAGGTGAGCTGGTTAGCAGTAGAATAGAGCTATGACCTGGAGCCTTTCACATGCACCCCAACCTTCTTCCAACCCCAGTCCCCAATCCTACCCTACTCTTCTCATAGTGTCCTTGTCACTTAATTATTTTGTATGCTGTGATTATTGTGTAACTAGATGACCTCACTCAGTATAATGTCAAGTCTCATCTATTTTACAATGACATGACAGCATTTCCTTCCTTTGGAAGGCTGGATCATTTTCATGTAACATCCTTCCTATGTGTATGAGGTGTCTGGCTACCCATCACTCACAGATGAATACTTTAGCTAATTTAACATCTTGGATATTGTGAACAATGATGCAATGAACCTCTACAACTGCAGAGATCTCTGAGAACTTGCTTCAATTCTTCTGGACACTTGGTGCCATAATGTATAAAGAAATTGTGTTTGCTTGCAATAACCAATGATTTCCTCTGCCTGGGGGAAGTATCGTCACAGTCAATTGTTTCATAAAGATATCCAACTTCTCTTAAATCAATAATGATAATGGTAAGGAGAATTACTATCAACTTCCTTTGACACTGGCACTTTAGTAAGAAACAGCATAATCCTTATTGCTTAGATTACCCATGAGGTAATCAGCTACTCTGATTTAAAGATCCTAGAAGCTTATCCAGGGTTGGAGGTGGTGTGCAAAGAATTTGTTTGACCCAGTAGGCTTGAACTCAAGTGTTACAGAGAATATCTGTCCACACTATGTAGCCTTTTCATGGTGCATAACAAAATATCAACCACCGCATTGGAGAGAGGTGGTCAGGAAGTCACATGGATATCACGTGATAGAAGTCTATTTTCTGTGAAAACTCAAGGAATATTCAGTAACTAGTATACAATCCAGGGGAAATGCTTGCCTCGCTAAAAAATAGATATGTGCTTCCTGTGGTTTCTACATAATTTTCCATCACAGAGAATATCAATGTGTTCACACATTATATATAGTCAGTCTCTCCATTAAAATGCAGGTAGGTCATGGGTCCTTGCAAGAATAGCTGTGGAAAACATTTAGGTCATCCATTCTTAGAATCACCTGCTTCCTACAGCCAAGAAAAGACGTAATCATTAATGAGTGGTGCACATTTGTGTGTGGAGGGTATGCATGCATACACGTTCATGTGAGTGTGCGTGTATATTCACATGCATGTAGAGACTAGAGATTGAGAACATGTGTCTTCCTATATAATGGGCTACTTTATTTTCTGAGACAGGGTCTCAGTCTGGAACTGTGATGGGAAAGGCTAGCTGATCTGCTAGCTCCAGAATCTCCTATCTCTAGCTCACCAGCAGAGATTACAGGCTGCCACATCCAGCTTCGCCCATGGATGCTGGGGATCAAGTCATCTGCTTGAACACCAAGCACTTATTGAATCATCTCATCTTCCAGCTCTGATGGAGTACATTCTAACAAATAATTGCCGGTTTGGGTGAATATTACTGCTATTTGTGATTGCTCATTTCTAGATATTTCTGAAATTAAGATCACTGTAGCAAAGAAAACCCCCAAATAGTCAATTGCCTCTTAGAACATGGAGTTTGCTGACAGGTTCGGGTTTTAGTTGGAAAGAATACTGATTTCACTATTAAAAAGCAAGAATGTAAATAAAACATCACAATTAGCCTTTGAGAGCTGTATCAATGTGTCAAAGTTAAGAAGGACTTCATTGCCTCTGTACTCCTAACACTGAGAGTAGCATTTAAACCTCAAACAAGCAACAGTTGGTGCCTGGAAATAAGCTAAGCCTTACAGCCTTCATTCAACCAAAGAAACCAACAGCATAGAACCGCACTGCCCACTGCGTTTTCCCTTTTTCTCCAACATTCCCTACTGACAGTGAAATTCATACTCCATTTGCCTAATGACCCATAAAGCTGGAATTTCCTAAGAGCAGTGTCTATAACAGTTATGGCAAACTTCCAGAACTTTCCAGCAGGAAACAGGCTTTTTTTTCCTCTGTCTCTCTCTCTCTCTCTCTTAAACTCTCAAGCTGTCGGCAAAATACAGCCCCCTATTAAATGACTAAGACAAAACCAATGGTTTTGGAAACATGCCCCGTCCTTCAGCAGAAGTCTAGAAAAGAGCAGGCTAAGTGACTGGGCATCTCTTGTGGTCACACATAATGGAGATTAATCACCAGGGATGCTAACTAATTTCAGCCACTGCCTCTTAATGAATGTCAAATGTTAAAAGCCCACCAGCCTTTGTTCCCACCCGACTTTAGTACATCTGAATGAGACTGTTGTCTAGTGCTGCACCCAGAAATATGATTAATTCTACGTGGGGGGTGAGGAGTGCCCAGTGTGCCCCAATGCCATGTATGCATGAAGCACAGTGAGATCTTGAGAGTGATTCCAGCAGCAGCAGGATCAGATCAGCTCTGGGAGATGTCATTGATCATAGTCTAGCTTGGACTTCCTGCCAGATTTACTCTACATTAAATCTGCATTTGAATGGGGCAAAGTTGGTTCAGAATTACATGTGTGCATGTGTAAGTGTGTAGGCCTATGTTTGCAGCTGTGCATTTGTCTGTGTTTGTGGAAACTAGAGGTCAACTTCAGATGTCCTTCCTTAGAAGACACCTACCTTATTGTTGTTATTGTTGTTGGACTTTGGATTTATTTTTGTATTTTATTTTCTTTTATATGCATGAGTGTTTTGCCTTGTGTGTTCCTGTGGAAGCTAGAAGAGAGTGTCAGATATTTTGGACCTGGAGTTGAGAAGGTAACCCAATGTCTTTGGAATCAGTCACTCCAAAGTAAAGGAAGCCTGACTGTGACCTTCATTTACCATAGTCACCGGATTCATCTTCTCCCTTCTCTCTACTGACTTTACCTTCCAAAACTGCCCAACTGCTAGGAAGGATGATTGCAGCTTCCTAACCCAAAGCCCTACCAAGGACCTGCCCCGCAGTAGACAGTGAAAATTATCAGAGAGAATGTGAAAGGACTCATTCAGTAGCAGCTCCTTTTTTCCCTTTCTCTGGGTTTTAAACACTGAGAAAGTATTTCAACTTTTTGTTTCACATGTAAAGATTTAGTTCATTAGACTAAGCTACACCACTGGGCCAATTGTACTTATTTTAAATAGTTGATGTTTATTAAGAAAAAAATTAACAAGTTGTCTTACAGTGAAAACCTTTGCCAGAAAACGCTTACACAATCCATAAATGATGGCTCGCCTAGTGGTGGAACTGTAGGGCATTTTTTCCAGTTCATGAATCTTCAAATTGGATCCAAATCACTACTTAAGGTACTTATTCATATTTGGGATCTTTCCTTCCTTAGACAAATGACTGTATTCAACATTTCAAGTGCTATTTGCTTGCTAGTTTTCCAGTCTCTGGTTTTATTTGTTTGTTTGCTTTGTTTTGTTTGTTTGTTTGTTTTTGCTTTTCTTCTTTGTGTTCTTTGTTCTTTACAACAGTTTGGCTTTTTTAAACATCTTCAATGCCATCATTTCAGGGCTATATATTAATGCCGTTATTTCGTATGTTTTGAAGGCTCTCTGGTTCTTACCAGAATGTCCTGAGGCAGTCTGGCTGTAGTTTGTCAGCTGATTCCAACCCAGTCTGCAGGGCTTTCATTTGCTTTGTGATTAAGGACCTCAAGCATGGGGTGAGGGAAGCTTCTATTGTTCTGTGTGTATACAGACATAGTCTCTGAACTGGGACCCATTAGCTCTCTGAAGACGTCAAGGACTTGAAATGCAGAAGACAGACTGAACCATTAAAGATAGCATAAAGTATAGCAGTAATGTTTATAGTTAATAATGTAACAATATATGATTTTAAATATGTTAGTCAAGTAAGGCATAAGGAAGTTAATTCACCAAATTATTTTATATGTCTGCTAAAAAATTTTAATTCTCTCTCTGCCTCCTCTACCTCTTTTGACCAGCACTATCATACACAGTAAGTGCACACTAAGTGCTGGTTGAATAAAATAAGTAAAGACAGAATAATGACTAACTGTCATTATTCTAAAACTCAGTAGATGGTGGGGGTTCCACAGTATCTGCGAGGACTTCCCATTTGTAATCTCACATCTGTGGGAAGGTGATGTGAGAGATGGGAAGGTGATGTGAGAGATGAAAGTTTAGTTAACTACACTGCAAGAAATCTAGATGAAAAGGAGCTGAGGGAAAGGCTGAACACATTAAACAGCAGAATGGCAGGCATCTTCAACACTGGTCTTTAGAACAGTGTCTCCCTCTATGAACAATGGATGCAGGTTTGGAGGAGGTGCTTTTCTGTAGCATGTCTACCATCTCCTTCTCTAAGACTCCCTTCGCTCACTCACCACGTGGGTACTCAGAATGTGCCAGAAGAGGAAGATGCCACCTGATCCCTCAGAATATCTGTTTATTCTCAGGCTTTTGGAATGGGCTTGGTTACTGAATTATCCTCAGATTGAGGAACGAGCTACAACCAGGTAAAGTAGCCCCAAACACTGTGCTCCCAGCTCTTTGTAGCCAGGAAGCCAGTTATGTGACATTTCTAGGGAACTCAGTTTTCTCTTGTCACTCTCTACATTCCCCAGCAACCCGCTAACAAAGTACATATGTTCTTTCTATAAGAGGGATGTTGGGGGAGGGAGAGAAACACCAAGAAAAAAGTGAACACAGGCTGGAAGAGCTGGGGCTTCCCAAGAACTGGTATCCAACCCCCTGGCTGAGCAAACATCCGGCTAAGGGGTTGCACACCTTGGTCCAAAATCCTGTGCCAGCTAAAGGTCCCCATGGCCCTTTTTGCTTGGGTAAAGAAGTCCTTTCCCATCTCCCCTTATTCCTCAAAGTTGTAACCAATATCTTTTTCACACACTCTCCAAATCTTAGTAGTTGTCTCTGTGACCGTCATTGCAATGTTGCTGGCACGGTCTTCTGCTCAGTTAGGAATGGGAAAAGAATCATAGCTCTGAGGCTCCTTCCTGTTCACTGGTTGCAAGGAGCAGTGAGTGAGAGAGCTGCACAGCTCAACTTCATCCTCAGAACTTCCCCTGTGAATCTTTCCAATTGAACTAAATTATTAGTATCATACATACCTCTCCCATGTTCAGAGTTTTGATCCCAGGATCCTAGAGCAGAAAGGCACGAGGGAACAAAGAAACAACAGGAAGAGGAAATGAGGAAGAGAGGGGCACCAAGAGGCTTTGGCCTTGGACATTATGGACAACCTGATTTCCTTCTCTCTAGAGAAAAGGGACATGTCTGTGCCCAGGGGAGACAGGCATATGGATCCAATAACTGAAGCATATGGAAAGGGAAGCCGTTCTGAAGTAAATTGTCTGTAACATTTATCAGATGTCCTTATTCAATCCTTATGTTTAAGCTCCAGTTTGCAGGCAAGGAATTCTCCATATCCCAAATTCATTAGTCATAGAAACAAGAGGTCCCAAAAGCCATGTGCAGATTTAATGACTGTGCCTCTTTTCCTCTGTGGCCTCTGACCCATGGCTTCTGATGCTATTCAGTGGCATGTGTCAGAAGACAAGTCTTTCACTGGAGTGTACAACCATGCTGGAGAGGGCCAGGAAGGGTTTTTACTGTTTGATGCCCTGACAAAGAATCTTTCCTTGACCAATATCTACTCAGGCTCCCCTGAACTCTGACAACAAGGTGGAGATTCTTTTATTCATTTTACTTTTATCTTTTTATTTGTCTCTGTATTGTGAGTGTTCCCAAAAAACTGCCAACTTGGTTCATCCAGATTCCACCTTCACCATGATACTTTTTCTGGCACATTCTGATCCACTGGTTCTGCCTATTCCTCAACTAAAAACTCCCACAGTTAAGGGGCTTTTGTTTTTGTAAATTTAGCTGTGTTCTAGACTAAGGCTTCTCGTCCTCAATCGTGGCAGCCCTGAGGAAAACATGCTCCTAGCACTTGAGCTACTAGTCAGCTCCTGGGGTCTTTGACACACTAAACCACTACGTCTGCTTCTCCTTCAGTGTAAAAGACCTGAATAGCCCAGTTCTTACTCTCAACTTTGATTGCTCTTCAATGTAACCAAATTAAATAGGCTCCGTTGTGAAGATCTTCTGAGAGAAACATATCTTGATGGACATGTGTAGATTGAGAATAGCTGAGTGAGCTGAGGATGTAGGAAGTGTGTGGTCATCCATCGGACCTAAATGACTGGCTTACCTTTTCCCTATGTTGCTGCTTTGGAAGATTGGGATAAAGAGTGTCCACTACCTTTAGGTATTATTGGCCAATAGGAAGAGGTATTACAATCATACCATGCATAGGAACAGTGTTTCTCCAATGCTATTCATACTCTCCAAACTGTGCTTCAGAGAGGAGCTGGTGACTCCTGGATCCTAGTCTTGCTTGGCAGAGAGGAAGCTGGACTCAACTATCTGCTCTCTTCTCAAGCTGGTGCCCTGTTCATGTAACAGTAATGGTGCTCTGCCTAGGGATGTAGAGTGGCATCCCACCTGTCTGCAGATTATCCAAACAAGGCCCACACTCACTGGGGAAGGAGAAAGAAAGAAGAAAAAACATCTTTACATATTTTCAGTGACCAAAGATCCATGAAAGTATGCTATAGATAATAGAGCAGGAAAGCCTAACACAATTTTTAAAAAAACAATAAAAGTTATGCATGAAGGACTTTTTTTTTTATCATGGGCCAATAAGATAAAATAAAACTGTTAAAACAAATAAAACCTACAGTGACCAAATGAGAGAAAGGTGCTTTGTGGATTAATGAGCTAAATAATCAACACTGTGGTGCAACATGACTATAAAAAAATAAATAAATAAAATAAAAACAGACTGGGGGCTCAAAGTCAGATATGATCAAGTAAGGACTAGAGTTCTAGATATCTAGAATGCACATAAAAAAGAGTCTGTTCCTATGGGGTGGAGAGTTCCTGGGGTTCACTGGTCATCCAGGTTAGCCAAATCCAGGCTTAATAAGAAGACTTATCTCACAACATACAGTGAAGAGTGATTGAGGAATACACCCAACATGGACCTCTGACCTCCACATGTACATACATGCACATCCACCCCTACATGTGTGCATACATACAAACATGTATACAAATGCAAAAGAAGAGAAGTTAAGGAGAGCAATGTTTGTGGAGCAGGTGAACTTGGAAGTGACTTGAGGGTTCCCTGGGCTAGTGTTGACCTACAGGCCAAAGTTAGAAAGCAACCTTACAAGGCCAAACTATCATCTCCATGTTTTAGAGAGGCCTTCCCTATAAGCTTGATAGGTTTGTCAGAGACACAAAGAAACAACCTGACGTCTGTAACCCTTGGTCACTGACATAGCTGTTGCTCAGGAGCCTTCTTGAAGTGCTTAGCATTAAAGATGCTTGAACGTTGTTTGCTCAAAGCAGACTTGAAAATGTGAGGAGGTTTCCATAGGCACTTCCAGACTGCAGCTATTTAAATCTCAGTTTAGTCCTTAAACATATGCTGCAGGCTGGCAGTGGAGGGCAGGAGACTCATCGGGAATGATAATGAAAGTTCAGCACACATTTCTAATCCTTTAAACAGTTCAGCCAAGCTGTCATTACAGCACTCTCAGCACCATCACCAATCTGAACTAAAACCTAATCTACAATAACTCAGTTGGTATAATGCACCCCAAGCATGTAGCAAGTAGGTCCTGAGTTTGATTCCCAGCACTGCATAAACTGTGCATGGTAATGCACACCTGTAATCCCAGCACTCAGCAGTTCAGGGTCATCCTTGACTACATGTAAAGCTCAAGGCTAGCCTGGGCTATACAAGTTCAGAGAAAAGTAGAAAAATTAGCAAGAGTGTGTAGTTTTTCTAGAAACTTTGATTTGGGATGTTTATCATTTCAGTCATTAAAAATAAAATCTCTGAGGGGAAAATCATTTTAAACACTACATTTTGTTTTAGAATCCTCCCATTAAAATTCTCTTAAAATAAAGATCTGATTCTTGGTAGTGTCTTAAATCTAGTCTTTGGGTCAAGGATTGTTAGGCATGATGATGATATCAACTCGAGAAAGAAAAAGGAATGTTCATAATAAAATAACCAAGGAAAAAACTTAAAAAACTATTAAACTGGGAAAAATAATTAAGTCAATAATTAATGCCTTTAACATAGGGTAGCTTGTTCTCCAGAAAGGAATCCTTCACCCCAATTCATCTAAAAGCAAACAAAAGAAGATCATAGTTCCAGTCCCCTAGATTGAAGTGGATGGCTCTGGCTATTTTATGAATTATAGTTATATTGTCATCTTAAGGGGTAACTCGCAATGTGGTAACTTTGGACAGGGAGGAAACAGAAAGCTTAGACTAGAGGATTTCTACCTTTCTTTTTCTCTTCTCTATCAACAATCTTGACCTATAAAATCCTGTATCTTTAGTTCCTCTATTCCCTTCTGTAAGGCTCTTACATTTTTTTATTTAGGGTCCTGTCCTTTGAGAAGACATGATAAACCACTGAAATAATGATAATTGATAACATGTCAATTTCCTTTAAATCTATCCCTGTCAAACCATTCAAAAGTTCACCCCATAAAACTCAGAAGTTATTTGTTGTTTTTCATCTCTAAGTATTTTTAAAATTACATATATATATATATCAGATACAACTAGAGCAGTGTCCTATTTAGACATGGGGATATCGGGAAGCAAGCACGGAAAGGCAGCTTGGGCAGAGATACCTGAATAAGCCCACTGTCCCACTGTGCCTATAAGAAGGTTATTTTACAGGTGGTTGCACCCCAGGGTCCTTGATCCTTCTTTAGGTTCAGGGAACCCCAACTGTGTTGTGATTCTGGAGCTGCCTAAATCTCAGAATGGGCTGGAGTGCTGCCTCTGGTTGCTGTGGTTCACTTAGGGATTGGGGAGGGAACATCTCAGTAGCTCTCTGTGGACCCCTCAGACCCACTCATCATTTAATTTAGGTACATCTGCAGCTTTGGAGTGCAGCCCCAGCTGTTTATACTGGTCAGGGAGGGGGGAGTTTTATCTCAGGTTAGTTGGGTTCTAAACCGCACTTTGGGCGCCAAATATTGTGGTAAATTCTTACCCCAATAAACCTATATAAAAAACACACGACCCAGGTATTATATTATATTATATTATATTATATTATATTATATTATATTATATTCCCAGATTGGGTAGATCTGTCACTATACTAACTTTTTCCCAAGCTATGAGACTCCTTGCTATTTGCAATTTCTCTCAGTCATGTGGTTCCACTCCATATTGGCTTTCATCTCCTCTTCCTCTATCCTCTCTCTTTCTGCCCCAACTCTCCAAGACCTCTAGTCCCATCTTTCCTTTCCATTACCCAGTCACAGGTTCTAGCCTTTATTTAGTCAGTTAGAATGGGGAGAAGGTTCACATGAGATCACCTGAGTGATCTACTCCTCCTCATGGGCAGCCCCTCTTGAGGAAGCAGAATTCACATCAGAATACAAACATCACCAGGGCAACCTGCAAGAGTAGCTTTATATAGAACCTTGGGAGGACAGACTTGGGAAGAAGACAGGTAAATGTATTTTGGAATCAAAGTGATGTATTCATCTTGAGTGTCTACCATTAACAATCACAGTGCCATTAAATTTACTTGACATTTTCAAAGAAATATTTTTTACCTACCAAGATAAAATAGTTTAAACTTGACTCCACAGAACAAAAAGGTATCAGCCACAAATGGCTGAAATTATTTCTTGATGAGTATAAAGTATTATAAATCCAGGTGTCCGACCATTCTGGAAGTAGTAACCTACGAAGACATAAAAACATCAGAAGAGTGAGTAGAAGAATAGAGGGAAGAGGCAGAGATACAAGGTTTTAGGGCCTTGAAAATATAATGACCCCACATGGAGAGTCACATGTCATCACCCATGCATCAGAAGTTAGGATGCACAGGACCAACAGGAAATTCAAAGAAGAACGGTGGACTTTGGTTAGTAATGGCCTTCCCAGATAGGTTTGCCAGCTAGAAATACATTCATTGATGTTTCATGTTGATGGGAAAAGAACTCTGGAAGAATTTGTTGAGGGGAAGAGCATGTGGGGACACTATATTTCTCATTCAGTTTTGATGTGAAATAAAACTGTCCTAAAAATCTATTCTAGTAATTAAGAATAAATAGGCCCTTGATGAAATTAAGACCTTAAGCCTGTACATAAAATGACAGGAAGAAATAGGAGTGTGAGGAAAGAAATTGGCTTCAGAGAAAGAAGGTGAGTTCCATTTGAGAGTTCTAACATGTAGAGACGTCCAGCAAGACATCAACGAGAATGCAATAGATCTTAGTACATAGCCATGCTATGTTTCTTGCAAATAAAGTTGGTATATGAGAATATTGACTTCATAGACAGGATTCATGCACCAGACAGAGAGATCATCTAAATGGTTCCTAATATTTCTTTGGTTAGTAAGATGCTCTGACCTCCAGGGTTATACTGGCTATGGGATAGGAATGTGCAGTTCCCTCTGGAGCAGATTTTCAAAGGAGAAAGAAGGACCACAGTGGAATGAATTTGTGAATAAGACAATTTGAAGAGGAAGCAGAGGTTGGGGGCAGGGACGAAGAATCAAAAAATCCCATGAATAAGACCAATGATGACAAGGAAAATTCCAGCAAAAGTCAATTGTCTTCCAACTGCACAGCTGTCAAGCAGAATGAAAGCTCAGAAATGTACCAGAGATTCAGAAGTTGGGTTGTGTTTTCACTCCTGAGAGGAATCTTGAGTAGTGGGGTAGGAGTCAAGCCAACAGCAGATTTGACCTGTTACTACAGAAGCAGAAAATAGGGCCCACAGGAACACAGAGGTCACAACAAGATCACTTTACAGTGGGCAGATACTGAGAAGAGAGGAAGAAGTTAGTGAAGAGGTCACACAGATGGTATTGGAAGCAAAAAGGATGAGGTTAAGATTTGAGATGTTTCTCTTGTGCTGGAGAATGGCGGATTGCACTGGCAGGCAGTATAACTCAGAGACTGGAGTTGAGGAAGGGTGGGTGCTGAAAGAGATAAAGAAATATTCATAGGGTGGTAAACACTTCAGCTGTAGCTGGAACTTCCATACCCACCAGAGAGTCCACACTGAGGAGAAACCGTGCAAGTGTGACCAGTGTGGGAAGTGCTTCAGTTTGAGCTTCAACCTCCACAGCCATCAGCGGGTCCACACAGGAGAGAAGCCATATAAATGTGAAGAGTGTGGGAAGGGTTTTAGCTCAGCCTCAAGCTTCCAAAGTCACCAGTGGGTCCATACAGGAGAGAAGCCATTTGTCTGCAATGTGTGTGGGAAGAACTTCAGTCAGAGCTTGAATTTTCAAGCCCATCAGAGAGTTGATACCAGGGAAAACCATACAGATGTGATGTGTGTGGGAAGCATTTCTTCACCTGGAGCCTTCACAATCACCAGAGAGTCCACACAGGAGAGAAACCATATATGTGTGTGGAGTGTGGGAAAGGCTTCAGTCATTGCCCTCAAGCCTGCAGGCTCATCAGAGTGTCCACACAGGTGAGAAGCCATTCAAATGCAAAGTGTACCAGAAAAGGTTCTGTCAGGCCTCAATCCTCCAGGACCACAAGAGGGTGCACACAGGGGGGAAAGCCCTACATATGTAATACATTCGGGAAAGTCTTCAGCCAGAGGTCTGGTCTCCAAGTCCATCAGAGAATTCACACTGGGGGGAAGCTGTTCAAGTGTGCGGAGTGTGAGAAAGAATTCAGATGGAGCTCGGGGCTTCGTTCCCACCAGAGGGTCCAGGCAGGAGAGGACCCCTACATATGTCAGCAGTGTGGGGAGGGCTTCAGTCAGGCCTCACACTTCCACACACACCTGAAAAGCCACATCACAGAGAGGACTTAAATCTGCGGCATCTGCTCTAAGGGCTTCAGTCAGAGATCACATCTACCACTAGAGGGAGGGTCCACAGTGCAGAGAACCGCTAGGTTTGTTCTGCACTCAGGTGGGCTCCATGCTGCTGGTTGTTAAAAGTGTCACAAAACCCAGGGGCTATGGGAGAGATGGTATATTGGTATTTTGCCTTCAACTCATTCTCCTACTGAGCTCATTGTGAAAAAGGAAGATAGTATTTTAGAATGGACCTTCATAGCACACACACACACACACACACAAAATCTCGAGACTTATATAGAAAAGGATTCTGGTTTAATTATAAAAAAGATTTGTCAATTGTCAGGAATAAAACCAATAGAAAATGATTGTGACTCATAAAAAAAAGGAATATTCAAAATGAGGGAAGGGGACACTGACAGTCAAACATGAGTTTAGCAACACACGGGCCAGTTTTCAGCACCTCAGTGAACTGAGGCAAGCCACACCACACGGGACCCTCAGCTTCCTCATGAGTAAGTGAAAAAATTTTCAACAACTTCTTACATCTTTTTTCCAAACTAAAACAAATTAAAAAAAAAAAAACAAAGAACAAAAACCTAACACAGAGTAATCCTCTCTTGACAGCATTCACAGTGTTAGTCCAGCCTAGTAGTAGTCACCACTACCACCCTCAGGACTCACTGTGAGTTAAGAATCCAGAAACTCTATTCACATTCTTGTACTCTCCATGGTTGTGGAAACCTTTGGATGTAAACATGACCTCGGGGTATTCAAGACTTCTGCTTAGTTTTAACTCAGAGATTCTGAAACAGTGCTCAGCCAGGAGTATCTCACAATTAGAAGCTGCTGTGAGTTACTGCAAACACAGCAGGAATTTACATGTCCCTGAACAGTCTCCTTTACATGTAACACTGGCAGGTCTTGCAATGAGCAGCCCTGAGCAGATTTCCTTCCTTTCATCAAGAAGTAATAACAGCTAAGATATATAAAAGTTGTGGAAGTGCTTTGCACACATGTGTGTGTCAGCTCTGATGTGACATGCACCTTTACATTAGTGTGTATGTGTGTTGTGTGTGTGTGTGTGCACAGGTTTTTCTGTACATCAGAGGACAATCTCAACTGTCATCCCTTGGGTTCCATCATCCTACTTTGTTTTGCTTTTTTTACATTTTGAATTAATTTTGTGTGTTTGTCTGTGTTTGTGTATTTCTGTATGTGCATGCACACATGCACCTGTGTATGCCCAAATGCATACCCCTATGGAAGTCAGAGAATGACCACTGGGTATCTGTTATTTCCGTATATCATGTTGATTCTAGGGATCAAACTCAAGTCACCAAGGTTGGGGACAAGTGTCCTCCGAGCCTTTGAGAGAGAGTCTCCCAGTGGCCTAGAACTCACCAAGTAGGCTAACCTAGATTGCTCCGTGAACCCAAAGAGTCCTCATGTCTCCATTCCCCCAATACTGGGGCTACAAGTGTGCCACAGAATCTAGCTTTAAAAAATAGGAAACAAAAATGGGTTCTGAAATTTGAGCTCAGTTTATCACTCTTGAAAGAAAGAACAGTTAGTGGATGAGCTGTCTCCTCAGCCCTCACACAGACACACAGACACACAGACACACACATGAGAGGGAGACAGAGATAGAAGAGGTGGAGATACAGACACTCAGAATGTTGCAATAGTACAAAGTGTAAGAGACTATGGCGCACACCTTTAATCCCAGCACTTGGAAGGCAGAGGCAGGCGGATTCCTGAGTTTGAGGCCAGCCTGGTCTACAGAGTGAGTTCCAGGACAGCTAGGGCTACACAGAGAAACCCTGTCTCAAAACAAAACAAAACAAAACAAGAACAAAAAATAAGCAAACAAACAACAAAAAAAACCTATTTTCCTTTCTTAGCCAGCAGTCAGACTTAAAGACAGGAGAACTTCCTGCAGAAGCTCGAGACAGTGGAGCAGTTTGGCAGCATCCTCTGGGCACCTGCCCGGGACCTTGGGGGATCCGGAATAGGTTTAGCCTGAGACTGCAGGAGCAGGTCTGGAAAAGAACAGCTGCCTGGGAGCGCTCAGAGGCCTTTGCAGGCCCCGTGCTGGGATGTGAATTATGGCTGGCTGAAAGAAAAGAGTCTTTATTTCACAACAATTTCAATATGATTGGAAGTGATTAGTGAGGGAAATGATTTGTAAAGAGAAGCTGTACTTATCAAGAATGGGGTTAACCAGAAGTGCAGCTAAAAACCTAAGAATATGATGAAGTCTTGAAGCTCCATTTCCTATCAAAAGGGCTCTTTGTTCTTCAGAACAGCTCTGTACATCCCAGGATAAGCTTCCAAAATTCCTTCCACTCGAAGGAGATGTTTGTGCATGTGAATCTGTAGCTCGGTGCTCTCTGCTCTAACACAGAGTTGTGCACTCACTGGGTGAAAAAAAAAAAAGCCACTTCCAATCCCATTTAGGAGGCTTCTATCTGTGTGGTAATTGAAAAAGCTGAGGTCCATGCAGCAGGGAGACCCAAAAGGGAGCAAGCATAGGTGGTCGTTGAAGATCTTGGCACTGCACCAGGACCATTTACATAAATAACTGCTCCTGTTTAATCCTGACACACTCAGAACTTTGGGGTCTGCCCCATGTCCACGTCAGTCAGCTACAACCAGTGTGTCATGTCTAGATATATAGCCTTGTTTCCTTCCCCAGAGACTATGCTTTTATACCTACAGTGAGTTCTAGAAGCCATGTTTCTGAGATAAAAATGGAACCCTTAAGAGTAAGTTCTGAAGGGAAGCCACCCTCGGAGCTCAGCAGCCACGAAAGGGACCTTCTGGGGAATCCTCACAGACGGCAGTGCCACTGTGCCATTGCAGCATGACTGGTTAGCAAGTCCACACACATCTCCTTTTCTTTTGAATTAGCATGACAGATGGGTGATACTAAGTCCACAGCTTTCAGAATTATGACGGGGACAAAAAATTTGGTGGACAAGAGTGACTTTTAGACTTTTATTTAATAATATAAAACGTTATTAGGAATGCAAATGGCACATACAAATGCAGGTTTTTAAATGCCCTAAGATAGTCATCCCTGTCCGCACAGGTTCATGAGAGTCCCTTAAAGTCTGGGTTGGGGAAAATAGAGAAGCCATGGGCCACCCGAAACTAGTCTTGAACACAAAGAGGCTAAAAATGCTAAATTCAAGCCTCTCCTGACATTTCCATCTCAAGAGAGGTAAGAAGATGAAATCTACTTTGTTAACTTAATGTTCCATGGAGAACCTTCCCTGTGTATCACACTTGTGCTTTTCACTGGGAACATGAAACTGTAACCTGAGGAATATAAGAATCAATAAATAAAAACATTGGGCAGAAGGTGGTCCTTGTCTGGCATTGAGGCCCGAGACTTCCTAGCCACAAACTCAAAACTCAACCCAACATATAAAACCCCATGTCTCAGGTTAAAACATTTAGATGTGTTAGTAGCCCAAGGAAGTTCCTGCTTTTTAAATTGAGTTTGGAAAATCACATTAACCTGAAGCTTTCATTAAAAGGGTATATGGCATCCCAATTAGTTGCTCCAGTCTGGTCCTGAATTTTCATGCCAGTATTTGAGCCATATTCCTGAATTTAGCTCAGTGTTGGTTGCCTGGCTATTGGCTTACTAAGAAAGTCTACCGTGGTCCCCCTTACCCATGGATGGTTCCAAGAACCAAAATGGATGCCTGATCATAGCTAGTCCTAAATTCTGTGTATATTATTTTGCCCTTCACACAGAAAACTATCATATTAAGTTTAATTGATAAATTAGGTACATTCTGAAATAAATACTAGCTGGGCCTGGTGGCACACGCCTTTAATCCCAGCAATCGGGAGGCAGAGGCAGGTGGATTTCTGAGTTTGAGGTCAGCCTGATCTACAAAGTGAGTTCCAGGATAGCCAGGGCTATACAGAGAAACCCTGTCTCAAAAAACAAAAAACAAATAAAAAAAAACAAAAGAAAGAAAGAAAGAAAGAAAGAAAGAAAGAAAGAAAGAAAGAAAGAAAGAAAGAAAGAAAGAAAGAAAGAAATGAATACTAATACTAAAACAAAGTAAATCTGAGAGTAAACTGGAATAAAATATTAATATTTCAAACCCATGGGCTGTATCTTTCTAGAATTTTCCATTTCATATGTCTGGGACTGTAGTTAAGAATAGGTAGCTGAAACCACAGAAAATAAAACTCTGGAGAAGAGAGGGCTTCTCTATTGATTTCTAGCATTCAGAGGCAATTCAGGCTTTTTACTCAGAAAGCAAGCCCATCAAACAGAGTTATCCACGTGTGCCTCACAGTTTCTAGGGGTTTGCTGCCATATACAGAACCAACATCATTGCACTGTGAGGGACGAGCAACCAGAGGAAAGATTTCTATACAGGAGATGTCTGCAGTCTGAATAGCCTGGCAGACACCTGCAGCAGAGTCCCCAATACCTGCACAGTTTAACAGAGGATTAAAGTCAGACACCAAGAGGGTGAAGATCCAGTGTGTTGTTCCTCTTCTCCTCGATAAAATTTCATTCAGGTGATGCCGTGGAAACTGGGAAGGCTTTCTTTTTCAGATAGAAAAATTAGTAATAATTAGTACTTCTAAATCCTTACTACATTTCCAGGGACTCTTCTCAGTTGGTCCATCTCATCAGCCTTGGGAAAACATCATCTTTATTAGATGAGTGTCATCTTCTCTTTCTTCCCAGTCTGCAATGAAAGCAATGAATATCAAGGAGGCCCACTAAACATTTTGTCCACATGAATCACAGTAGACTTGGGTGGGTTGCTCAAAGTCTCTGGAGGGCAGCAGATAAGCCCCAGAACATGAATTCAGACGATGCTTATGATTTAAACCACAGCAATGTGCAAGAAAAGGTCTTGCAAACTCAAAAGAAATCCTGGATGTAGCAGACGAGTAGTTTGAAGTCACTCATTGACATATAGGTTGGCCTGAGCTTTACAGGACACATGGCTTTCTATAGTGTTGCAGCATATAAGAATCAAGGCATAGTTGTTAACTTTATTTTTGTGACGTTAGGTAAAGATTTACTCAGTAGGAGGGAAACAACATCAACTGTGAAAAGTGTAATCATGCAGAGTTTATCTGAGGCTTTGGATTTAAGAGACTATTGAGAGTGAAGAGCTGCCTATGACAAGTCACAGGCAATATAAATGGCCAATAAAGCTTGTGTATTATAAAGAACTACAAGTCAAGAAAAACAAGACAGCCAATCTATAGTTAGCAAATGGCTTGGGCACTATGGGTGAGGATATGTAGAAACTTTGAAATGATGCTGACAGGACTTGCAATGACTGCCTGAAATGCACTTCTTATGTAGTAATGCAAGACCTGAAACTCCAGAGCAGACAGCTACAAAGTATGTTTAGTTCATGACAGGGTGGGTACCTGCCTGATGGATAAAGGAGCTTCCATCTCATTGTATCCAGAATCCACCCATGATGGCTGAGCCCCACTGCAATTTGTTCAGCTTGAACTAGGTGCATTTCATGACTTGCCTCACACGGGGTCTTCACCAAGACCCTTCAGTGGCTTCACTTGAGCAAGTGGTGAAACTCAGGTTCACAAAAATCTAAAGAGCCTTTCATGCTGGGATACCTACTGTTCGGAGATAAGAATGCAGGTGGTGATTCGTTCTCTCTCAGTGGGACCACAGGACAGTGAGATGTCACTCCATGGAAGGTAGGAAGAAGGTATGTTAAAATGGGCAGGTTACAATGAGCAGCCTGTATACTTCTGTTATACTTCTGTTAATCTTATTGAACACACACACATACAAACACACACACACACACACACACACACACACCCTGCATTCTCAGCTATCAAGCACTAGGAAACAGAATATCAAATATCCTTAGAACCAATATGAAGATGCAATTGTATTAGTCCACATACACAAAGACCTTTAAGAGATAAGAGCTGTCGCTCACCAATGCAAGCACACCAATTATTTGGCCTACACTGTGACATTAGTATGGCAATCTTTTTAATCAACCTATCTTCTGAAATTTAAGGAGCTTCTCAAACTACTTATTAAGAATTTCTGTTCAATAATTCAAGAAATTCTTAGCTTTGCAACTTGATCTCTTGGAGGCAGGCTAGGATAGTGGAAAGCGGACCCCATCTACCATCAGCCAGGCTTACACTGAATAGTGACTCTCCTAACATTTACGCTGTCGGCTCTCTGACACCTTAATGGAAAAGGCACTCTCAAGTTCCCAGCTGAGTCCTATCTTGAATTACAGTTTCTCAACCCTCAAAGGAAAGAGGTGCATATGAACCAAGCTAATTCTGAAGCTCACACAGAACACATGTACAACATTCACCCACGGGAAGGTGGGGAGGTGTGAGGCAGACAGGTTGCTGCTAGCAACCACTTGTTTCTGCTATTCCTGCTACACCAGTGAGCAGGAAATCAACAGACTTTGACCAAAGGAAGCATTTAGAACTTTAATTTGTTGGAATAATTGGGATGTTTGCCTTCAGTATCTCAGTTTGTTTTAAGATAAGCAAAGCTGGACATTTGAAGAGTACATCTGGCTGCCTTGCAAGTGCCCAGCATTATCGGGATTACTAAAGAGTCGCCTAATGAGTGAGACAATATTATTCTGTATCAGGAGTAAATTATCAAGAATGCTTGCTTTTTTTAAGTATTAAAAAGTAGTTATGACATTAGTAAACAAAATTTTAACTGCAGCTCTCCTAAAAGGAATATGTATATATGTATTTGAACTTATACTGTGTTAGTAACAGTGTTGTTTTAAATAGAGACATTGGGGGGGGGGGAAGCCCACAGATGTCTCAGAAAGTTAATCCCTACCAGAGGAAAGCAATCCTAGCTCCTACAGGCACAGCAACATTCCCAGTCTTAGCTCATTTTGCATTTATAACTTTTTGGTTTTTAATGAAATACACTGAGTTCCTAAGGTTATAAAGGAATTAAAGCAGTAATAAATTTTCATTACTTCTTTTTATAGTCTAGCTCCAGTGACTCATACCCCTACACTGGAAACACAGAAGGAGCCACAGAGCAACCTGGTCTCACCCTTATTTCAACATAAGGCAGAATTATCAGATATCACGCCTGTCCCTGTGCAGCTGCACTGGACTCAGTGGCCGAAGCACTAAGAACCAGAACATAGAGAATTCTACATAGGGCCAGATATAGTGGTCCAGATATAGTGGTCCACATCTTTAATCCCAGTACTCAGGAGGCAGAGGCAGGTAGATCTCTAGTTGGAGGCCAACCTGGTCTACAGAGTGAGTTCCTGGACAGCCAGGGCTACACAGAGAAACCCTGTTTCAAAAAAAAAAAAAAAAACTTACAGTGGAGATCGATCAAGAAAGATATCAGTGTTGACCTGTAGCCTTCACACACAAGTGTACATGACCATGTGCATGCATGTATGTACCCCATAAGCTCACACCAACATACATACATACATACATACATACATACATACACACACACATACACACCAGGCATACAAAAAAATTCTGTCTACGCAGAGCATTTAAGTCTCACTGAAGTAAAAGGGAAAGAAGCTTGGATGCAGCCATGTGGGGTAATCACATTTCTCGGGTTTTCCTGCCCTTCAGTAACCAGATTCCAAGTATTCGCATGCTACCTAGGCTCTAGCCTCACCTTCTGGGCCCTCTCTCAGCAGCCCTCATTTCAGTACAGGCTGCTTCTGCTTGTCCTCCGGTCTCTAGGGTCCATGTTTTCTGACTCTCCTGCAGGCTCTTCCTATTGGCTCAGCACTGGGGATGGAATTCTGAGCACTGCATCCTCACCCACCTTCAGCCCCAGCCACACTTGCCTTTCAAGTATTGTCTTTATTCAGGCAGCTCAGAGTTCACCTCTTATCTTAGGAACGATTCCACAGGCCCATCTTTTCTACTTGAATTCTCAATGCCACTTTAGAATCAGCGTGACTAAACTATACTATCTTCCTAAAATTTAGATTTCTCCCATGATCTTTACCTCAGAGAATGGCTTTATGAGAAATAGCCATCCTGTTCTTGCTCCTGTTCCTCCCTCATGCCATTCGTTATCCACTGATTTCTTCTTCATCTATCTATTTCCATCCAACACTTGCCAAGCATGCTATGTTCTTGTTTTTTAGCCAGGGAGCCTTTGACCATGCTGTTTGTTGAAACAGAAGTCCCTCACTCACACAGGCTAAGGAGATGGTAAAGTCTTTGCCACGCAAGAATGGTGACCTGAGTTTGCTCTCCAACATCCACATGAAAAGCCAGCCAGGTGGCTGGTGTTTAGATATCAGCACTGGGGAAAAGAGAAAAGAAAATCCCTGGGGCTCACTGACCAGCCAGCCCAGCCCAGTCGACAAATTCTAGATACCAGTGAGACAATCTGTTTAAAATAGACAGGTGGGTGCTTTTAACAAATAATAACTGAGGCTGGTTTCTGGCCTCTGCACACATGTGTGGACACACATTTGCACATGCACACACCCTTCCCTGGAGTTTTTTTTTCAAGGGAATAGTCTGCTGTAATCATTGGCCTATTAGTAAATCAGACCTGGATAAAGGCAAGCAGATTTTAGTTTTCTGAGGCTCTCTAGAAATAACCAGGTTAAAAATATTTTTTAAAACAAATAGGAGTAATACTCACATTACAAATGCAGTAACTCTTGAAACCCACGTCACAAGACAATGTTTTAGAACCGTATTCCATCGAGTGATTCTGTAGCTACAAAGTACAAAAAGAGGTGTGATAAGATATAGCACCTGCAACCCAAGGATCACTGATCAGAATCATGCTTCTACCATACTGGTGCTCGCCTGTCACCCCAGCACACAGCAGTCTGGAGAAGTGGGATCATCAATACAAGGTCAGCCTGGGCTGCCCCATGAGAGCCCATCTCAAAGAGAAAGGGGGAAAGAAAAGAGAACAGAATTCTGTCTCCACGCTCACCTGGATCTTCAAACTCTGACCTTACCACAGTGTTCTCACCAACAATGGCAGCTTTCAGACATAATTCTATTAGTGACATTTGGATAAGAGAGAGTAGAAAATTATAGACTTGACTTTAAAGTTCAAGGTGTTACAGTTGCCTGCCTCTTCATTCTCCCTCTGCCTGCCACCTCTCCTCTGCTGAGACATTTTCTACTCAGTCTTCGGAGCTCAGTGTCAGGAACCTTCCAGAAAGCCTTTCCTGATTTCAGGTCCTGCAGAAGGCTTGCTTCTAGAACATTCTTACAGAATCTTACTTTTTTATAATTAGTTATCACAGTTTCCAATTATATATTTACTAGGAGAGGTTTAAGTCAATCTCTGTCACTCCCATTAAACTTTAAGCACCATGAATATTGGGACCACACACATATTTTGCTCACTGTTGTAATCCACACCAGACAGAGCCCAGCACATTGTAAGTGCCCAGTAGATACTTGCTGAGTAAAGGAACTGAGGAGAGCCCAGAACCACTGACCTGGATGTGTCTCCCAGAAAAGCTAAACTCAGAATCCAAATTAGCTTATGGTCACAACTCCTTGACCCTTTGTTCAGCTCATGTGAGAGTCAGCCTTTCTCTCTGGGTGGTGTCCGCAGGCTATTCTGAAATCTAAGCCATCAGGAGGATTCTGATGGGCCAATTCAAGGGCCTTCTCAAACCAAACGGAAGTAATGAAGAGTGGAAAGGAGAGCATTGTGGGAGTGAAGTGTTGGATGAGAAAGAAGTAAATCCTTGCCATCACCTGGGCTTCTCTTAGGATCCACTTCTCTGTGGTATAGAAAACCACAAAGTCCTGAGGTTCCTCTTGATAAACAGATATCTCTGTGGCCTCGCTCCCCTTCCTGGGGGGGGGGGCTCAGGATTTGAGGGTTCATGAGTAAAGGATTGGAGTGTAGAAAATGTGACCAAAGTGGAATTGGAAGATGGGGAAAGTGAGAATCAAGTCCCCTCTCTTCTCCAACCCTCTCATGTCCTACCCGTCAATCCATCTGAGGATTTCATCAAGGGATTGGTCCTGGCAGTATGTGTAGTTAGAATTTTAATCCTAATAAGCCTGTATAAAAAGCATGCCATTGAGATATTTTATTTATAAGCCATATGGTTATAAATTAGGTTGGGCAGATCTAGGGCTATACTAACCTACTCCCCAGCTACAATTACCCTTGTTACTTGCTGTAGCTCCTGGCCATGTGGTTCTGGTCCATGGGGGCTTCGGGTCCATGGTGGCTTCCTCCTCTTCTCTTTTTTCTTTCTGCAACCTCCAGTTCCACCTTTCTCCCTCTACTGCTGAATCACAGGCTCTAGCCTTTTGTTGACCAGCTAAATTGGGAAGAGGGTTCACATGGCATCATTTGAGTATGTGAGGATCTGCTCTTCAGGAGCAACTGCATCTTGAGGAACCAGTATTTAGCATTAGAATACAAGCAGCATCAGAGCAATCCACTACAGGATGGATTAAATGTGGCCATGGGTGGGCTCTGCTCTCCCCTTTCACCTCTCCTAAGAGATTTGCACCGTGTACCCATGTCTTCCTGAAGGATGGCACCATGTAAGATGATAATATACTGTGCGTTTGCCTCTTATAAATAGTCCCATAGCCTGTCTTTGCCTTCCTTTTCAAAATCCAGTCCTTAACAACTCTCAGAGTTGGAACATTGCGTAGTAAGTAATTTTGTGTAGAAACAAGTTCTGCCATCTCTGAGTTACAGTGGCTTTAGTGTGGTGATGACAGATCTGACTCTTGATTCATCCTTTCAACTCATTGGTCTTCCTGGCAGTGGTAGGCATTGCTTCCAGTGCTGAGTCTGTGCTACCTAGGCAAGTGCTCTACCACTGAGCTTTGTCCCAGCTCTTGCATTTTGGAGACGGACTCTTGGTGCATAGGTCAGACTACCCAGTGCAGCAGGACACCAAGTATGTTGTGACTACTGCAAGTAATGTTTCCTCTAACATTACAACTAAGAAAACTCTGTTGAGATCACTGAAGCTGACTTTTGCTATTGAGAAGATGGTGGATCCATGAGGGTGGGGAACTCTGGGTGACAGGGCTGAAACAGGAGCCCAACTTCCTCCTAGACTTCCCTCAGTTTACCCTACCACATTACAGCTGCCTCTACCTTGCTTAATAGTTTTGCACCTTGTTGAAATTTAATTCCTATTTCCTGGGGATCTACAGCCACCCTATATGAAAAGTTTAGCAATTTATCATGGCAGGGGCTGGGGGGGTAGATTAAATAGGAACATTTTCAGTGCCATCCCAAGAAGGACATACATCCTCTGATGTGAGAAGCATATTGAATAACTCACGAGGAAGTGTTTTCATAAGACAGAAATAGTGAGTGTTTATATAACCACATGGTTTTCACCCAGGCTCTTAATGGTTTAGTGTGGCACAGCTTGAGACTGAGAAGAGGAAGGAGGTAAGGACAGCAGATGGATAAGGGTTGACATCATAGATCTGTTCTTAGGATGGGAGAGTGTTGATGGAGCTAAGATAGGAATCAGATAACCTGATCTGGTGAGCACTTCATCATGAACAAGTTGTGCATACGCTCCTACACTGACAGAGGTGGAGGTGGGAGGGTGGGGTGGGGGAAGGGCACAAAGGAAACCCTGGTTGAGAACCATTTCTGAGGCTCAAAATTCTATCTCAGTAAGTATTCTGCTTTGACTACCATATTGTCTGTAATGAAGTTAATTGGGACCAAGATATTGTATTCCCCAACCTAAAATGGGAACTCAAGCTAGGAACAAGTTTTAGTTGCTCTGCTGGTCATTATTATAAATATAAAACAGATAGAAACACACATACACACACATGCACACACACGCACACACAAATGTTGTATGGAATGAGTAAATTTAACACCAGAAAGGTGCACAAAGCTGCATTCCACACTGCTTAAAATCCTCTTTGGCAAAAGCATTCATAAATATTATTTTATAAAATCAGGAGAGATTTAAGTTATTAACGTCATTCTTAGAATTTAATTCTCTGCCCTTAAAACCATATTTTTAACAACAAACACGTCATTATCAGAGCCCTCTTCCTACTGTGTACACTCATACCTTATTTTGTGTGTACTGATGAATTTGGTCGGAGGCATTTTCACTTCTTGCCAGTTGTTTCCCTTGTTTGAAGAATTTCAGAAGCACACACTATATGGAGATGATCCACAAAGTGCCTAGGAATTTAGCTGGAGAGATGACGCCTCCTTCTGTCAGTTTCATCAGAACCCTCGGCCCTTCTTTGGTCTCTGCAGGCTTTGCTTTGAGAATTGCAGAAGAGGTCCGTGGAAGTTCTACCCTCATCAAGTCACCCCTCATCATAAAGAAGATGCACTTTAGATTTTGAGCAGCTAAGGAGTAAAATGTTCAATTTTTAGGGAACCTGTCCTAACTGAAACACAGCAGACTGGAGCGCTTCGTCTCCTCCACTTCTTCTCTATTTCCTCCACTAAACAAACCAACTCCCACGCTCATTGCTAACATAAATAACACGTCTGTACATTTGGATTTTGTTATAAAGCCAGGTGGTGACAAGCAGAAAAACAATCAGTGGGAAACTCCAAAAAGCAAACTAAGGAGCAAACAAAACTGTCTTAAATTAGGCTTTGTCTTTATCTTGTACAACTAAAAGGTGGGAAATGCAAATCTCTACCAAGGACTGAACATGAGATTTAGGAATTGAAAAAGCCAAGGAAAGTGTACTGTAATCATGAGCCAGAATTTGTGACCTATGAGAAGTCTGAAATGGTCTGACAAAAAGTCAGGAGGGAGGATCTAAATTAAACAACACGCAAGAGAAAGACGAGGACAGATGCTGGGAGAGTCAGCTTTGATGGTACAACACAGAATTTAGTTCGTTCTGCATTTTTTACAAATAGACTTTCAAGGGTGTGCTGGCTTTGTACAAGTATTGGCATAAGCAGGAGAGACAGTTCAGCATAAACTTAATGGACACAGATATGGGAAATATATGGCTTGTACCTTAATGGGTGAGTCTGCATTTCGGATATTTATTTAGCACCACTATTAAAATAGAAATAAAACTGGGATGATCTTTAGTTCTTTGCCCCGGTAGCAACATTAAAGGCTACAGATAAATTGCCACTATGAGAGTCATTCCTTAGTACTTATTACACTCTGCATCCTGAAGAGCTCAACTGAAGTTGTTCTCTATTATCATTCTAAATATATTTTATATTATTTACATTTGCTGCTTTTTGTGGTTCTAGCAAATTAAAAGGAAGAAAACCCAGAGGGAAAGCATTTATCCAAATAAAATTCTCTTGACCATTCAAACAAAATTTACATTGAAAGACAAGATTTTAGCAGGGTGGTGGTGCCTCATGCCTTTAATCCCAGTACTCAGAAGGCATAGGCAGGCAGATTTCTGTGAGTTCGAGGCCAGCCTGATCTACAGAGGGGGCTCTAACATAGTCAGGGCTGGTACACAGAAAAACCCTGTCTCGAGGGAAAAAACAAAATTACGATTTTAGGAAAGTACATATTTGGCTTGTAAGGAGACAGTTAAAACTACACTCCTATTTCCTTTGTCTTGAGATTAGAGTAAGGCAAGAACCAAGTCAGAATTTTGGAATCAAAAAAGGTACTGTACACATCTGAACACATCTGGACACTAGACACATGTGGACATTGGTGTCTATTCCAATGTCTGTTGATTTATACATGAAAATTTTATTGCCTTTTCTTTTCATCTCCTGAAGGAGTTGTTAGTCCATTGCCAATATGTTAACTTGTTATTTTTCAAACATAATATATTTTATTGGTAAACCATGTCTTTTTGTTCGTTGAGAATACAATAATGATTCAAAGAGGAAAACACTTCCATTCAGAGTTCTACAAATTTTTCAAGATTAAAAATTATAATCAAAACTATCATGGCTCAACAAGTAAAGGCACTTACTGCTGCTAAGCCTGACGGCCTGAGTTCAATACTTTGGACCTATGTGGTGGAGAGCAGTCTCCCACAAGTTGTCCTCTGACTTCCAAATCAAATGTTTGCCATGGCATGCACATGAGCACGTATGGTCACACACATACACACAAATGAGTAAATGCAAATTTAAAAACACTGTAGCTGGTGAAGGAATCCTATGCACATAAGACAAGAAAAGACTGTCAGGGTGGCAAATGTTCAGGAGTGAAGAGGTTTCCCAAGAAGAGGCCTAGGAAAAAATCCACCAAGCTCACCTCAGCAAAGCAGGAGAGAAAGGAAGCAGATGATCAAGCTAACAGGAAAGCAAGGGGGGGGTTAAGAGGGAGCAGTAAGACCTGAACACAGGCTGTCTAGATCCAGCAATGCAGTTTTCCATACGATCTTCTGAATTTGGAAGCCAAGGAAGGACACGCCCTCCAGTAGCCGCATGTGCAGGCTGAGTGAAGGCGGCCATAAAGGATAATCTTTCTCATTAGTAAATTGGACTGTGTGTTCACATCTGTCCATTCCCTTAACGTTCTCATAAAGGATGTGTTTTTCTCAGATATGAAGTGATAGAAATAAAATATCCTAGACAAGATTCATAAAAGCACGTGGTGCACAGAACACAGGCAAAGTGGTTTATTCAGACGGGCTTCCCGCCTCCACACCCTCCAGCTTCATTATGACAGTGTTTAGTGCCAGAGACCACAGCAAGTCTGGGTGGATCTGTGCCGTCTGGGGTCTTGGATCTGCTCATCAGAGCAGTCACATACTTCTTTGGGGTGGGGGGTGAATGTTCGCCTAGCTCCACCTCTCTCCCTGGGCCAACTGCAAGGATAGCTATGCCGTTGTCTGTTAGTGAGACAGAGCATGTTCTCACTGCTTTTCCTTGAAGGGCTGAAATTTCTGAATACTTTCAGTGGGACACATGCCTTGCCTACCTTGAGGACAGTAAGTGGACTCTGGCAGTGGCAACTACTGGTTTGCAAACTGAAGTAGCTCTCTCATGGAGTGGGAACTCCTGCTTACAAGCTGCTGTTTATAGTTCACAAGTATGAAGCTGCACTATTTTTGGAAGCTGTCTTGGCAGTGCATGCTTTATCTGTGTGTCATGGATCCCACATCCCATGAGCTGGAAGAAGCAGAGAGATATGCCTGAGAAAAGTATGGTCAAAGAGGCTGATAGCAGAGCATTGTATTTGAGAGCTGCCAGATCAGCAGGTGGGACCCTGACCTCCCCTTCTTCATACTGTCAGTCTAATTTAACAGTGCCCCTCTGTAGGTCAGGGCAGTT
This sequence comes from Mus musculus, assembly GCF_000001635.26. NCBI lineage: Eukaryota > Metazoa > Chordata > Mammalia > Rodentia > Muridae > Mus > Mus musculus. The sequence goes on from NC_000074.6 coordinate 82,968,583, forward strand.
AGCCCTCCCCGCAAGCTCAGCTGACCTCTGGCGAGAGGACTACTCTTCTCCCTAGTCATGTCTTCTCAGGCTGCCTGACTACACAATACCAGAGATGGGTGGCTTGTTTTCTATAACAGAACCCAATGACCCATAAAGCTCATAAGGACCTTGAGCTAGGCAGTTTTGTTTTGCACTGATAACTTCCTGAGTCCACCTCAACAGGGAGACTTCACAGAGAGCTTTATGTGTGAGTACTTCCTACATAGAAGTCAGATACTTTAATTTTCTGGTGTGTGTGTGTGTGTGTGTGTGTGTGTGTGTGTGTGTGTGTGTGTGTGCACCTCTGTGGTTGTCAGTTGCTAAGAGTCAGGTTGCTCTGTAGAAAGTCTTGTGCACCTGTCCAGGATAGAAGATTCGGTGTTTCCCAGTGTGTCTGGAAAGGAGGATTCTGAGTGGATGCCCATTGCGATGAGATGGTTTCCTGCAAGTGAGGAAGTATGTGTAGCTTCACTGCCTCTGTGTCTCACATTCTGGAACATTCTCACTGCCCCGTTACCCCAGTTCAAACTCCCTCTCCAAGGTATTTCCCCACTGATGTCTTTATTGATGCCCTTTTGCTCCTGGTTTGTGCCCACAATGAGCATTTGCTACCTGGCGTCAAGTAGCCTGACTCTGGGACTCCCCAGCCACTTCTTAATATGGTTTTGCCCCTCAGGTATTTCTGGGGTAACTTTAACATCCATGAATTCTTCCCTCATCGACCTTCTGAACTAGCAGACACAGTGGTTGTCTCTGTGGAAGTCCAGGTGCAGCTGTGAAGTAGAAGAGCTAGGGTGTTTTAAGCATTCCTGATCATCAAGTTTTCTTTCCACTGTGGTACATAATACTACAGTTCCTCTTAACTGGGAGAAATTAAGTATTGGTAAGGAGATTCAGACTGATGGAGAAATGATTCCATTTTGTTAGGTCCCTGCAAAAACAGGGAGCAACTTTGAATAGTAAGTGCTCCTTTTTGCCACTCTGCTGAGCCTCACAAAGGGATCACCTGCCTTTTGCCAGGTGGAACCTTTCCTTATCTTTTCATTGGTGAGATTTCCTTACTCTCAGAACTGTTGACCTTGATCTCTTTTAAGTGTGGTTTTGTCCTGTGTCCAGCTACCACAATAAGGTCACCCTTTGATATTACCCTCTGGCTTCAGATCATTAGGGCTGGTTCAATAGGCAATGCTGTCTCTCTCTCTCTCTCTCTCTCTCTCTCTCTCTCTCTCTCTGTGTGTGTGTGTGTGTGTGTGTGTGTGTGTGTGTGTGTGTGTGTGTGTGTGTGTCTGACTGTCAATATGTTTTCATAAATAAGCCTTCTAGTCAGTATCACCCTCGCCATGGTCCTGTGTTCTTTGCTGTCTGTCGTGCACTTAATGGCTTGGGGCTCTAGCATCCACTCCTGTCAAAGCCCTGTCCTTTGTCTAGCAGACAACCGTCACTCCTAGTGTGGGGAGATGCAGCTGCAGCTTTCAGTCTGGACCCCTTGTGAATCCTGCAGGGAGCTCAGCAGAGAGCATGGCAGCCAGAGCAGGGAGTGGGTGTGGCTTCAGGATTTGCCAGGGCTCTTGAATTTCCTCTTGGCTCCAGCCTTTCCAGGTGTTTCTTTTAGAGGGGTAGGAAGCATGTGTGTGTGTGTGCCTTGCTGTGGTTATGAGGCCTTGGGGAAGCTGAGACGGAGTAGGTAATTATTTGAAAGTTGACACTGGTAGTGGCTATTTTTAGGCCTAACAAGGCAACTCATAACTGTTATGCCAGCAGTATCCACACATATAACCTTGGTTTATGCCAAAGTGGACCAGGCCCATGGTCCTTCCTGGGCAGGGTTTATGATATGTGTCTGCCTTTCTTAGAATTCTCTACCCAAGAGCATGTTTGTGGCTGAATACTGGCTGCTGCACTGGAAGTATCTCCTTTTGAGGGGAAAGGAATCAAGGAGATGGTTCTCCATCTCAGCACTGAGGAATACGGGCTGAGTGTCTCTGAAGTCAGCTCTTATCCCAATCCAAGTAGACCTTAGGAAATCATAATCTTAATTTCCCATCCACATAGACAGTCCATGTCTAAAGCTGGGGAAACGAGGGGACTTCACTGTGGTTGGGGAGATCTCGAAGGCTGTACCTACTCCTGTGAGATTTTTTTTCCAGAAATATACGCCACTAACACCCTTGACTGTGGCCAGAGTAATGACAGCTTAAATGCAGTCTTTGTCATGTTCAGTTCAAAGGTACTTCATGGATACGATGAAGTTAGAACTTGAGATGATCCTGTAATTATAAGAACTCCTATAAAAGAGAGACAAGAAGTTCAGAGAGAGTGCGAGAATGAAATAGGAAAAAGGAAATGGGTCACAGTGATGTGGCTCCAAGCTGAAGCACATAAGCCACGTCTGGGAGCTGGATAGCTAGGAAAACAACCTCCGTCAGAGCTTCACAGAGAAGCACTGTCCTGCCTGCCCCTTGGTTGGCACTGCTGGTTTCGTAGTCTGAACTTCTGATGCAGTAAGATAATAGTTTGTGGGTTTACGTGATGCTTTCATGTATGGCGCCCCCTGGGCTGTATCATTCTGTGGGCCTCGTCTTCTCACAGGAGCAAGAGCAATACGGCCCAGTAAGACCACCCTGTGGGGGGATGGGAGGGCTGGAGAGATGGTTCGCTTTTCTCACAGAGGATCAGGGTCTAGTTCTCAGCACCAGGTGGCTTACTACACCCTACACCAATTCCTCATACTTGCCACCTTCACACAGTGCCAGAGGGATCCCTCTTGCACTAGATATGCACATAATAAGTAATAGATTTAGTCACTTTTCATAAACAACACTTCAACCCAGCATGGTGGCACACACCTTTAGTCCCAGCACTCAGGAGGCAGAGGCAGGTGAATCTCTGTAAGTTCAAGTCAACCTGGTCACATAGTGAATTCCAGGACCACCAAGAATACATAGAGAGACCCTGTATCAAGCAAACAAACATGCCTTCACTTCTTGTGGCTCCTGAACATACCCACCCCAAAGGAAGTCTAAGCTTATTGGGGTCTCTTCATATGACTTTCCCTAGCCAACTTGTGAAGGACTTTCTTGTTTCTCTGATAGATGCTGAAGGCTGAGGAATAGCACAGGAATACACACTGGAGATTTAAGGGAGGAAATTCAGGAGGGCCCATGAGTCCACATCCTTCAGTGAGAGAGAATCAGAGAACCTACAGAGCTTCCCAGACGGTATCAGCCACGTGCCTTCCTCCGAGCAAGAGGCAGGGTCATGTGACTGCAGATCTTCCGGAGGGATGTGGATGACTTTAAGACTTTTAGTTCTTGAAAGATTGAATTGGAATTTGAACTAACGACCAGATTATTGATTTGATTTAAGTCTCTCTGAATTTTGAATAATGATTCTGTAGTTATACCAGGAAGAGAACAAGTGTGTGTTTTACTGTTCTCTGTATTTATAGTTAGTATTATTTCTACATAAGTTATTCTTCTTCTCAAATTTCAGTAAGGATATATTTGTTCAGATTTAAAAAAAAAATCTGTTACCCAACAACCAAAGACTTAACTATCCTTTGCCTTAGTCAGAATCATATTAAAGGTTGAAGTCCTGATATGCCACAGTGTATGTTTTTAGAAAGGAAATGAACTTTTATGGTTTTAATTTGTTAGCCTTGTTTTGAGTTTTTAGAAATTACTATTTGTGAAATATTTTCTCAAATGAAAGTTGTCAGTGAGATAAAGAAAAATAGAATTTTGTTGTATTTCAGGACTTCACAATAGTGAAGGCAGTGGTCATTACAAGAACGAGCAGACGGAAACAATTAGTATCAGACAATAAACACTCTGCCTGGTCCTGGAAGTCGACTTGCAGAAAGCCTTCAGTTGAAGAGAGAAAGACTTTGGCTCCCAGGTCTGACCAGGGTGGATGTATAAGTGAATGGACTGCATTGCAAGCTCTAAGGCCACAGCGCATGAGGCGGTTTTTCTTTTTCTTTTTTCTTTTTGTTAAGATTTATTTATTTATTTATTTATTATTTATTTAATGTATGTGAGTACACTGTCACTGTCTTCAGACACACCAGAAAAGGGCATCACATGTTTACAGATGGGTTACAGATGATTGTGACCCACCACGTGGTTGCTGAGAATTGAACTCAGGACCTCTGGAAGAGCAGTCAGTGTTCTTAACCACTGAGGCTGGGGTTGTAGCTCAGTGGTAGAGCCTGCGTCCCTGAGTTTGCTCACCATTGCAAGAAGGGAAAAGAACCAATGCTGCACTGAATAGCCCATCTCTAATCTAGAACATTCCAAGAGGTGACAAGACAGATCTGAAAGAGGGAGGCAGCAACCCCTCCCTCTGGTTACCAGCCACTATCAATTTCCATACAGACTAACAGTGTATGGCTTCAGCAGAACAAATCTCTCTCTGAACAAAACCAAACCTTCTCTTTGTTCCCTGTGGCTGGCTGAGGCTTTCTAGAGCCCGTGTAACTGTCAGCACCCGCCCCTAGCTCACATGAGGTACTGTCAGACTATAAATAATTAGCAAATCATTAAAAGTTGTATTTTAGGTGGATAAGATAACAGGACTGTGATTTGGTGCTCAAATGTGTTGTATTTCAGTGCTTCACAAACGGGGAAGCAATGGTCATTACAAAAACAAGTTCTTACACTATGACAAAGATACACATCCGGAAACTAGTATGATTATTGATGTGACTACATAAATTACTTCTGTCCCCTCCAGGAGGTGTCGTTTGTACAAGTGATAGCATCCATCTGTAAAGTTATAATTTATCTGTTAGGAATCTGTGGTTTCCATTACTCTGAATGTTTTTAAGCTACTTGCAGTCTGCAGCCCACCCTGCCTTTGTCTGGGACTGTGTCCCAGGCCTCAGCCTCCTCTCTTCACACACTGAAGAGGGAGACTCAGCAGCCATTTCCTGGTTGGCTCTAAGGAAACCTCTGATGCACAGAAGCTCGTCCTGGCTCCACCCACAACTGAAACCTCTTCTGAGGTCTGCTTAGCATTGGGATTTTCTTTGGCTGAGCATAAGGGGAAAAAAATTACCATGACAACGATAATGAAGTCCTGCCTTCGGATTGCAGTTTAACTTACATGGCCCTGGTGTAAATATGTTGCAGCCCAAATTTTCCTACAGTGATGAGCTGGCCATTAATTAACAACAGAATTGTCAGGGAAATGTCTCCAAACATTGACACGTGTGTATTCCAGTTTGTATTCTACCTTGGAAGAATCATGCTTTAACTTCCTATAACAGGATTAAATCACTACAACGTGTGGCCACGGCTGTTGGACAGGCATACCAAATCTTCCAAAAAAAATTTAAAATAAGGATTATCTTTGCTCCATTTCGTATATTTAGAAAAGCTACTGTTTTGGTTTGAATAAGAAATGCCTCCCCAGAGATACATGAATTTGAGCACCTGGTCCCAGACTGTGGTACTGTTTTGGAAAGCTATGGAACTTTGAGTAGGTGGAGCCTTCCTGGAGGAAGGACATCACTGGGGGCGAGCTCTGAGACTTAGTGGCCCCAACCCACTTGCTGCTTGTGCTCTCTGCTCCTGGTGTGTGGTTAAAATTCCATCTCTCAGCTTCCTGTCTCTAGTGTTATGTCTTGCCTACCTGTAACTTCAATTTTTTCAAAGCCTACTTTTTTTTTTACCATCTTAAACATTTATTATTTTTTTATGTTAGAAACATGAAAATATTTTTTTAATTAGGTATTTTCCTGATTTACATTTCCAATGCTATCCCAAAAGTCCCCCATACCCTCCCCCCCTCCACCTACCCACCCACTCCCACTTTTTGGCCCTGATGTTCCCCTGTACTGGGACATATAAAGTTTGCAAGTCCAATGGGCCTCTCTTTCCAGTGATGGCCGACTAGGCCATCTTTTGATACATATGCAGCTAGAGTCAAGAGCTCTGGGATACTGGTTAGTTCATAATGTTGTTCCACCTACAGGGTTGCAGTTCCCTTTAGCTCCTTGGGTATTTTCTCTGGCTCCTCCATTGGGGGCCCTGTGATCCATCCAATAGCTGACTGTGAGCATCCACTTATGTGTTTGCTAGGCCCCGGCATAGTCTCACTAGAGATAGCTATATCAGGGTCCTATCAGCACAATCTTGCTAGTGTATGCAATGGTGTCAGCGTTTGGAGACTGATTATGGGACGGATCCCTGGATATGGCAATCTCTAGATGGTACATCCTTTTGTCTCAGCTCCAAACATTGTCTCTGTAACTCCTTCCATAGGTGTTTTGTTCCCAATTCTAAGAAGGGGCAAAGTTTCCACACTTTGGTCTTCGTTCTTTTTGAGTTTCATGTGTTTTGCAAATTGTAACTTATATCTTGGGTATTCTACATTTCTGGGCTAATATCCACTTATCAGTGAGTACATATCATTTGAGTTCTTTTGTGATTGGGTTACCTCACTCAGGATAATGCCCTCCAGGTCCAACCATTTGCCTAGGAATTTCATAAATTAATTCTTTTTAATAGCCGAGTAGTACTCCATTGTGTAAATGTACCACATTTTCTGTATCCATTCCTCTGTTGAGGGGCATCTGGGTTCTTTCCAGCTTCTGGCTATTATAAATAAGGCTGCTATGAACATAGTGGAGCATGTTTCTTTCTTACTAGTTGGACCATCTTCTGGATATATGCCCAGAAGAGGTATTGCTGGATCCTCCGGTAGTACCATGTCCAATTTTCTGAGAAACCACCAGACTTAATGATGGTTTTTAAACACTTTAACCTCCTTTGCGGCCTACCACTCACCAGAGGTAATGGAAAGAAAAGGACTTGGGGAAAGGATGATGTGGACCCATTTAGAAAGGTTTTTTTGGAGCAACTCCCATCTGTGTTGTCTAGAAATCAGCAGTTCAGTTCACAGGTCAGTAGGCAGCAGCAGCTTGATCCACTGGCAAAGGCTTCACAGATACGCCAGCAGTCCATTTCAATAGAGTTGGGATAGAACAGGAATCCTCAGCGGTGGCATGACCTAGCAGAGACAGACAGGTCTCAGCCTTAGCCTGAATCAGCAGAAAGGACTAAGGCCAACAGGAATGCCAGGAAAAGTTCTCTGCTCTCGAGACCCACAAGCATTGCACAGCTAGCTCTACGAGCAAACCCTGCTCAGTCTGTCACTGTCCCTCAAGTCTTATCTATATCCTCCAAACATCACGTGTCCTCCACATGTCTTCCCTCAACACATGTGTCTGATCAGCTGACATCACTCTGCCAATCAGCCTGAGTCCGATGAAGCAGCAAGAAAGTACAGCACACCGCCAGAAGGTTTTTGGTGTGTTTCTCTCTATGGAGTCCCAACAAATGCAGCTCAACTACACAATGCAAGGCAAACCAGTACATGTGTGCTGTTACTGAAGACTCCTTCGTCACGTGTCCTTTCCTGTGCTTGCTTTAGCAGAATATCCTTTATTCTGTGTCTGCTTCAGCCTCACATTCCTCCACGAATCTGTCTTAGCCTTTCACACTGGCATCCTCTTCAGCTAAACGTTCCAATCGACTTCCCCTTAAGTTTCCACTTTACCCACTAGTTTGGCTATCTAGCTCTTTGAAACCATAAACAAAAATAAATTCTTCCTTGGGATGTTTTTGTTCCTGGTATTTTATCACCGCAACAGAAAAGTAACTCACAGAAATATCAATTCATACAGTAAGTATCTGGAATGCTTGGATATTTGTGGTATTGCCAGTACTGTTATTCTGGCATTTAAAACTTTCCGTGTGATATTAATAAAACATAGTTTAAAGCTGATTTAGGGGAGTGCAATCTCCTCTCTATGTTCCTATATACGATAAGGCCTTGGATGAGAGCCATTTCCTGAAATTAGAGGGAGTAAAGCCACGCAGGAGCTAACGGCAGTGAGGGTTAGAAAGATGTGTGGAGGGGCTGGTGAGATGGCTCAGTGGTTAAGAGTGCCGACTGCTCTTCCAAAGGTCCCGAATTCAAATCCCAGCAACCACATGGTGGCTCACAACCATCTGTAACAAAATCTGATGCCCTCTTCTGGAGTGTCTGAAGACAGCTACGGTGTACTTACAAATAATAAATAAATGAATCTTTAAAAAAAGAAAAAAAAAGAAAAAGAAAGATGTGTGGAGAAAAGGAGAGGGAAGGGAAAAGGAGGAGGGGAGGAGAGAGGAGGGGAGGGGGAGGGAGAGGGGAGGGAGGTAGAGAGAGAGAATGGAATGGAAAAGAAGGGAAGGGAAGAGATAAAATGCAACCAGTGTGTTTGAAAAATGTAGAAAAATTATTTGATGAACATATGGCTGAGATAAAGCAGATCTGAGAGGAGAAACCATGGAAATATTAGAAGCAGGCAAATGGGAAAAAAATGAGGAGCTATCAACTCCAGGAGAACCAAAGAACAGGTAACCATTTGTCGAATGTCCTATGGCGAACAGGGCATTGCATTTACATTGAATAACCCTGATCTATCCAGTGAGGTAGGAGAAGCGAGTTGAGGATGGCAGAAATGGGAGCAACATGTCCATAGAAAGTATAAAGTTTGAAGTGAAGGCATAACAGTCCGTGTGGGGCTCCATAGCTTGCTGTCCAATGGCTACTCCAACTGCATAGGATTTCATGGAGTTGTGCTGTCTTTGCATCTGCTTAGTTTCTATCTGGGTTGTTTTTTTTTTGCAATAATTTTTAATAATAAAGTTTAGCATATGTCTTCAATCCAAGCACTAAAGAGGCAGGCAAATCTCTGAGTTTGAGGCTAGCCCAGTCTGCAGAACGAGTTCCGGACAGCCAGGGCTACAGAGAGAGACACTTTACCTTTGGGAGGGGGAAAATATATATATAATTCATCAAAGAATGTTAGTTCACCAAATTGTACAGAAATGTGGAAGCAATTATGTAGGAGCTGTGAAGGAGAGCTGTGGGCAGCAAGTGTAAAACACACTCTTTGAGGCTACAGAAATCTGGGAACTTTGCTTATAGACATATAAAAACTGGCTCGGACCTGGTGCTTTCTTTCTTCTTTGGTTGAGAGAGAACAAAGCATGGTTAAGTCTTGACCTAGCCACTAAACTAGTCTAGGTCCTGTTTTCTTTCTCTGTACAATGAAGAAACAATTGATATCATAGACAATGGAGCCCACCCCCACCCCAGCACCTAAGTTCTCAATTCTGTCTTTCCATTCTCATTCCAAAAAGCTCTGCTTTCAAGCAGAAGAGAGTTTGTAGGCTTTTAGAGGGTGGTGAAGGTTTCTGCAATCACTTTCCATAACTTATACTGCTATGGGCAATTTATACATACAAAGGGCAGCTATATGCCGGAGAGGATCCATAGTCTTTGCCTTTCACTGGGCCATATGATATTGTTGCCACGCCGGCGCTGTTATCTTAAAATATCAACTCTTAAAGAAGACGGGTGTTAGTCTCTTGTCTTGACCCTTTCACACAGTAGGGACTGCGCCACTGGATTAGCAAATGCACGTCCTTCAGTGTATGACTGATCGATACTTTCCAAAGGCAATATGATGTAAGCCACATGTTCAATATTAGACTTTCCCAGCAGTCACAGGTTTTGTAATAGAAAAGTATAGAAATGGGAAATATTAAATTGAATATGATTTATGTAATTCACTATATCTGGAATTCATTTCAATTATTTTCTCAGAAAAAGAAATTCATTTTAAATATCTAAATATCAATGGAGTCTTTGAAATACTTGGCCTTCAAATCCCATGTTGTTTTGCATTTTAGAGCATTCCACTGAGACTCAGATGCTCAGTCTCTTCCTTCAGAAAAAAAAATTAATTCGATTTAGATTTCATGAAAATTGGGTTTAATGAGAAGTGATTTCAAATACTAAGGTTGTTTCAGACACACTTGAAAAGCTTTCTGATAACTGACCCTAGTAAATGTTTTAACTTAAGATCAAGTTATCAAAACCAAAGATGGAAAGATTCCTTTCCCTGGCCCACAGAGCTGCACTGCAGATGCCAACATCAGGCAGCCAATGAGAACTCGCACAGAATGCCCCACTTGACCATCTAGTCAGGAACATTGTGCAGAGCACTGTTCAGTGTTCAAAACTATTCTCTCTTCAAGTCCTATTTATAAGCCAATTAAAAGTTAAAGGACCATACATGAAAAGCACAGAAGTGTTGCTGAGCACAAGCCACTATAGCTCATTTTTGTGACATCAGAAAGCCATGAAGAAAGAAGACATGGGGACATCATTTTTAAAAAGACTCGGTGACTGCAGAGAAAGAACCAAGATGAGATTTTGGATCCCAAATGTTTGCTTTTGGTAGAGAGGTAGTTCCAGGAATCTCCTAGTGGGTACGTAGACATGGAAAGAAGCGCGCCCATAAATACCATGCTATCCACCAGCCTTCTATGAGAAATGAAGCTAATTGCCACTTGGAAAGTTGGCAAAATGATGTAGAAAGTGTGCACAGAGCTATTCCAGCCCTGGTAGGAGGCTGTGGAGTTTGTACAGCATTTCCTCAGTCATTATGGATGTACCCTGGGGGCAATAATTCAGTGCCCACCCCTCACAGGTCAATGAAATCAAGGCAATGGCAGTTGAAAATCAGAATAGTATGTACTGAAAAGCATACATGGAGTTTAGAGAAGGGTGATAGACCAGATGAGCAAGACACTCTGACTTACGGAATACAATATACCAAAGGAACATGGAAATTTGGCATGTTACAGAGTCTAGATCTGCTTCACAGTGTGGGCTCGTTGCCCATCTGTCTCCCATATTATACCTGAGGACCTAAGTGAATCACCAACCAGTAAGTACCCTCTCCCCTGAGTACTGGTGGAGAGAGTAAAGACCAAGGAGATGTGGGGACCAATCATGCATATAGGAGTCAAAAACCGTTGCAGAGCAAGGCTCGCCGTACCCAGTCCTTACAACTTACCCATCAGGTCAAAGCCTATACAGCTGTTTCATTGTTTAGGGACTGAGGAGGCCTATCTTCTGCTCATTGAGGCTTCACTGTGCTTTCTCATTCCAATGGCTACTCTTTTATCTGACCTTAGTGTTGCTGAGCTCATTGTCCATGTCATCTTACCACAGGGAACACTTAGGGGATTCTCAATTTCCAGAAATCAAAGTAACAGAGGAGACGTCCAAAGAGGGATTTTTCCCAATGTGGATCTTGAATCAGGGAATTCTTGCTTTTATGTTTCAAAGACAATTTGTTGAATACTAAAAAGAAACAGATGAATCAGGTAATCAGACATTTTATAATCAGACAGTAAAGAGAGAATTCCAGATCACTGACAAATAAACAAAATGGTCAAGAGGCAGTTCACCAATTTTCTTGGCTTATGCAACACTATAGTTAAGAGTACGTCATGTCTGGAGAATTGTTACAGTCAGGATAGCGAGAGCTTTTATTTGCAATGCTAGGTCCTTGCTGTGGTTTGTTAGAGGCGATCTAATGGGGGATAGATACTGTTTTCCTAGGAGTTATAAATAACGCAAAAAGTAAGCCCATGTCTCCTTTGATCGTGAAATGGTTTCTGACTAAAGTTTATAGCTTTTTTTTTCCAAAAGCCTCAAGAGAGTAACGTGAACTTGGCTATTAATTACTAGACCTGTTGTGTTAATCTTTGACCTTGAAGATGAATTTTATATCTGCCTGCCTTAGAATTTCCTTTCATTGATCAATGTGGGTGGGAGTCAACCCTTTAATGATCCAGAAATGGCTTGTGTTAGCTTTTCATGACTACAATATAATATCTGAGATTATCAGTTTATACAAATAAAAGTTTGCCTGGCTCACACTTTTGGAGGTCTCTGCCAATAGCCAGATAAGCTCATTGCTTTAGAGTTTATATCAGGGCAGCACTTCATGTAGGAATTACATTGGTGGGGGAGCAGAGGGAAACAGAAAGAAAGCCTAGAGTGCATACTGCCCTCATGGGTGTGTCCCTCTGTGACAGAAGTCTTTCAACCATGCCCCATCTCTTAAAGATGCCACAACTCCCTGACAACATCATGGACCATGGAACAAGGCATTAACACTGCAGCTTAGAGGATCCTTTCCACAGAGTGACTTGCCTAGTCTGAGTTTCCTTGTCAGTTACTGACTAGAGTGTCCTTATAGGATCCAGGACTTATAAGTTGTCCATAAATCTATGCTTGTTTCCACACCAGTAGCATTTAATATAATATGCTTCTTGCCCTGTGTCTTCGGATCTAAATGCAGGATTTACACTATCTGTTATGCCTTAAACACTTATTATATAAAAATGCAAATAATGTAATAATAGTTTTTATTTAGTGATCATATAGATTTGAGTTTCTTCATCTGAATTTGTCTATTGTTATCTCCAGTCAACATCCTGGACTGAGCACACTGATTGGTAAAGTCGTGAGCTACAGTGAACCTTTAGTTTTAAGGTTACTGAAAGTTTAGCAAATTTTGGGGATTCACCCAGCTAGATGTTATACCAAATGATTCTAGCTAATTTTACTTAAGATTTTTAGAAAGGGGAAAAAAATGTGCTGGAGAATTTTAGTCCCTCATCGCCTCCTGTCTGAAGATTTCATTAATGTGTCCCTAAGAGAGGTTTACAGATACTGAGCCTTGCTTAAACCAAAACTCAGATGTAAAATGTTTTATAGGTGAGTGGAAAATTCCTAAGCCTTTTTTCCATAACAGTGAGTCTAATCGAAACTGCATGGAATAAAACCAATCAGTACCCTGTAATTTACTCCACTTCCACCTCAACCCTATTGTATCATCCTTGTTCCAAAAACTAGAAAAAACAAATTACTTATGAGTCTGATTTGCTGGTCACATTCCAAGAAAAATGCTACAGACCTAGCTTCTGCTGCCTCCATCTGTACTTAACACTTCCCCTTGTGTGTCACATAAATTCATAGCAATCTCCATAGACTTGACAATAGAAATATGCATGAAGTTTTTTGAAAATTGTAGTACAGTCTATGAGTTGGTTAAGTTATGACAGCCATTCCAAGAAAAGTAAAACAGGTCATGATTAGTAGCCTCCTTAGAGAGTCTCTGACCTCACAAAAGTTGGCTGCTATTGGTTGTGATGATAAATCCCAGGGCAAGGATTAAAATGTACTTCCGTGGCATACCACAGTTGACTGTTTCAGAGACCTGGGAAGGCCCAGGCTGACTGATGCTTAGCTAATAAACCGGAAACATTCCTGTTTTGAACTTAGATATCTTCCGGAGGAATCCTATCAACTGGTTTGTACTAAAAACTAACCATTTCGGCTCCTAGTTAATAAAGTTTTAATCCTCAATTAGTCTTGCCTTAAATTTAAATTTTCATAGTAGGAAATATATTTACTTTCACAACTAAGAGTGTGTTCCATACAATACACATACACACACACACACACACACACACACACACACACACACACTCAAACAAACACCCAAATGTGTGAAAATGTACAGGCTACATGATCGATGTCTGGCTCTAGACAGCAGAAACATCTCCCTGGGGTAGAAAAGTTAGGAGAACACCTGGATAGTGTGTGGAGGGCCACTCTTACGGTATAGGATGGCTTTGAGTGTGTGGACCAGGCAGGTGTTCACAATGTAGCTGGATGTAGACATTCTTTTCTAAATATATGAAGACAGTAGAGGCAAACTCTATTGCAAATGCTGTATAATTTAATTGAAGGAAAATTGAGTTAGAGAACACTTAGAGATGTCATGAAAATATGTTGAGCTTCAGAGCCTACATTGTGGAGCGCAGAAGGGCTGTATGGTTTTCAGCATTTGGGGATTTGCCATGGAGTGATCATGTTAAATGGAGGAGGCAAGAGAAAAGTCCAGAGCCTTCTGCAGATTCAGCCCAGTCATGGCTGGATCTGGATGTCAGCTATTCCCAGCCTTTTTTATGGCTTTCCTCCTTTAGGGATGTTCTAGTTTCCTTTGTCCCTTGCAGTTCTAAGTACAACACCTTAGCCTCACAGGAGTCCTCATTTAAGACCACAGGGACACTTGTGCAGGTAAGCTGTGGGGACCAAGTTCTACCTTCCCCATAACTCAAACTTTCTGTGTGCCCAGTCTAAGCCTCAGTCTATGTGGTGACAGGTGGGGCTCATCTCGATGGTAGGATTTGGCCACTTCAGCATAAGGGATGTGTACTGTAACAAAAGGAAGGTGGTGGAGGGTTTGTATGTTTGCACTATCGATGTAATGGTATCAATAAAAGTTAACATGTATTTAGTGGCTTTTCTATGATGGGTCCTATGCCAGGTGGTTCAATGTGAATTACCTCATTTCATAATAGGACAGAGTATTTCCTGCTGCTAGCTACTTTTCTTCAAGAACTCTTGTGGTTGAGGTCAGTAATTGAGAAGGTGGGTGGGAAGGGGTGTGGGAGGTTGTCAGGGAGACAGGAGGTATGAAGTCATCTTTTGGGAGAAGGGAGAAAGGTTGAGTAGAATAGGACAATATACAGCACTCATTTGAGCTTGGTGATATTGGATTTCAATGGAAGCTGATGATTTCTGAAGCCTTTGTCTCTTCTTCCTTCACATGGTGATGCAGAGACCTAGAAAGGTGGAGTTGGCAGCATGGGGGAAGGGGTGGCATTCTGTGGTTAAACAGAAGAACAAAGGAGTAAAGAGTATTTTGCAAAGAGTTTCTACGTGTGGTATGTGAGTGCTGGGTAAGGAGAGGAGCCAAGTGGGAGCTGATGGGCTACAGAGGACATCAGTGAGCAGAGAGAGATGGAAAGACAGGAAGTAGCATTTGGAAAGCTTCAGCACTAGCAGAATCTCTAGTTGGGACACGGGTAAAGAGGAATCAGAAAAGCAGGTCTGAAGAGGACCAGAAGGAAGGAGTGGTGTGGCGGGTAGGGGTGGCGGGCAAACAACTGCCAGGGCAAAGCTTAGAGCAGGTTAACTCTGCTAACACTGGAATTCCAGGCCAAGTCAAACTCAGAGTTAAAGCAATGATAGAAAAAATAAACAAGACCTTGGCAGAGGGAAGCAAGGAGAGGGGGATGGGAATATAAATCCAGTAGAAGAAATGCCAAGATAGTTTGGGAAGTGACTGTCATGACGTTCGAGGGAAATGAAGTATGCCCACCAAACCCTCTCCTGGCCCTGCAGTGTAAGGAGTGGGGTTTAATAAACATACATATAAGTTCTCCTTTAGACTTCCCTTAACCACAATTCAGAGACAGCTGTGCCCATGCAAAGAAATGCTTCCTGGAAAGAGGTGAAGGGACCATTCCAGGAAGAGATTGGGGCCATTACTGAACAGACTTTCTAAGTGACAGAGGAAGGAATCAGGAACAAGAAAATGAAATTAGTCTGGATTAGATGGAATCAGATAGTTATAACCATGTACAGCTATATGGTCTGCCTTAAAAAAAAAGAAATGTGGGGAGAGAGTAGGAAGCCTGGCGTCCAGCAGTAGTTCAAGTAAAAGCTAACATGGACCATCTGACAGACACAACCACTAGCACATGCAGAACTAAGTAAAAGAAGAGGCATTTCTCATTTGCACATGGATGGAGTCAGCCAAACTTTCCTTCCCTCTTAAATTTCCTGCAGCCATTAAGCCACTGCCTCTGATGGGGATTTTCCCCCAGATGAAGTAGTTGGATCAACATGAACTCAAAAGCAAGTTCAGGAGACAGCTACCAGCATTATTAATGGTAGGGTAGGACAGGCTGCGTGTGTACCCCTCAGGAGAAAAAAATGGTTTGAAAGATGAACCACAAGCATTAAGCCAATGTTGCACAGAAAGTGCTAGAAACTGTGGAAGGGAACTAATGAGAAATATTTAGTATGAGAAATACAAGAATTTGAGGAAAGAACACACTAAATAGGTTAAGATGTGAAATGGATACAGCTGAAGAAGGCCTGGCAACCTCAAATCTCAGCCTGAGAAACAATTGCCATTTGGGTCCTAAGTGTCCCTCAAGGCTTGATCTTCTATGTGTGGCAGTATTTGGGCAGTAGTAAGACCTTTCAGAGCTGAAGGCTCATGGAAAAAGCTTGACCACTGGAGACATGCTCTGTAGGGAACTGGAACTTTGGCCCTCTTCTCTGCTTCTTGATCCCTTTTAAGTTCCTGGTCTCTGTCACGTGCCTCTGCCATGAGTGACGTATATGACAGTCACAAAGATAATAAGAGTCAGTAGACCATGGACTGAAACCTACCATGAAATGCTCCTGAGTAAACCATTTCTCTTAAAATTGCTTTATGCGGGTCTTTTGTCTCAGGATGGAAAAGGACAAGTGTAAAGACTTCAAGTTCAGCTGTGGATCATTGAGAATGGCTGAAATAAAAATTAACAACAATATCAAAGTCTACACAGCATGGTGAGAATGTAGAAAATTAAGACACTGCTGGTGGAATGCAAAGTGTGTGAGTCAATATGCAAAAGTTTATAAAAACTCCAGTGCTCAACCATATACCCTAGGAGTGGTACTCCTTGGCTTCTATCCCAGAGAAATGAAAATTTACATTCCCATAAAATATCTACACAAATGTTTATAGCAGCTTTACTCACAAGAGCCCAAAACTGACAGTAAACCTCTGTCTATCAATCGGCGAGTGGTTGAATGAGCTGTGGCTTATCACAGCCTGTGCTATGAAATTCTACTCAAGAATGAAAAGTCGTGAGTGAGTGATGGATGTCTGGGTGAGTGGTAAAGGCATTATGCTAAGTGAAAGAAATCTATTCTAAAAGAGTTAGATATATGTGGTTCCATCTACATGATATTCCAGAAATGACAAAATTAAAAAGACATATATTTACATATAAATTACAGACATATATATGTCTTTATAATTTTAAAATATAATTCTTAGGAGTTAGGGAAGAGAAAGATGGCAGGGAATTGTTGGTATTCTTATTAGTGATTGAATGTTTCAATACCTTCAGTTTGGTGTGGTCATATCACCCTCTGCATGAGATCACTGTCATAGAATTGTGAATGTATTTTTAAAACCAGTACATGTAAAATTTTGTGATGTCCAAGTAGAGTTAACTATGCCATTCGGTTCCCTATTTTCATAATGTAATATAAATATATAAGACAACACCAGTAAGCAGAACCCTTTCCCCAAAAGGATGATCCATGTCAAGAGACTGTGCTCCATGGCCATACTATGAAAGCAACAAACTGCCAATGGATAACTAGAAATCACACGTGCTTGATATAAACCACACATACTAATAAGCAATGCTTGGTTTCAAATGACATCTGTTCTCTTGGATATTTTTTTATGTCTTCCAGAGAAACTTTATTGCATGGTTCTCTTCATTTAGTTTATTCTTAGTGGTTTCCTGGTGTCCACTACTGCAACACATAGACTATTTTCCCCTTAGCTTCTCATGGACGAGGGTGTGTTTGAAACTTCATTTTTGTATGTTCACTTGAATCTTATGTTTTACTAAATAATAGATATTGTCATAGTTGCCATTCTTCCTTCCCTTGACAGAGTAAAACCCTGAAGTGGAAGCATCATTTCCATTCACACCTCAGTAGCCAAATACTTAGCATGTGGCCGCAACTAGCTGCAAGGGAGTCTTGGAATTAACATTTTTACTGCCAGCATATGCCCGGTTAAAATACTAGAGACAGATAACGAGCTCTGCAAGATAGACATGCTTCATCCCTTTAACTTCTTACTGTTCTAAAAAATTATCACAATGGTTTTTTTTCAACATTATATCATCCTCATTTCTGAATAAATTCCACATGGGCATGAAAACTGTCTTAATGTACTGCTGGATTCTATTTGGGAGAGCTTGATTTTGAAGTTCCATATCTGTGTATATTTAAAATGTTTGTTGGTGCAGAAAGCAGTAATAACTGAGTTTATGTTTCACTGTTTTAAAAATCATTTCATACATATCCTGCTTGAGAATTGACAGCAATCAGAAGCTGACTATATTTTTTTAAATGAACTATTTTAAGTGTATAAGTAGAAAATACTTACAAATGAATGGTTGCCTAAATCCTAGAGAGCTAAGAGTAAGACAGAGTAAAGCACGGATGGGGGAAATCGGAAGGATAAAGAAATGTTTACACCACCCCAGGTGCATAGGGAGAAAGGCACCAAGCTCTATGCAGTGCTTTGGATTCTGCTGGGATCCTAGAGATTTCACTAATGCAATGATTAAACAGCCTCACTTGAGGCTGTACGTAAAGGCTTTCTCATCATTAAACACTCGCAGGCTTGATAAGCTTTGGATTCCTGATGCACACACATATATCAAATGAGACCATGGCTGCCAAGTGCTGTTGTACACAGAGAAAGTGCTAAAATGCATGGCTTATGAGTCTATGCACCTCACAGATACAAAGTGCATCTGCAGAGCCGCATTTAACCCAGGGACTATGCCTGGGGTTGCTCAGCAAGCCTTGCCACACCCCACCGGCTCCTGCCTTTCTCCTTTCCTGGCTCTTGTACATCCACAGTTAAACTTTGGCTACAGGTACACATCTGGGATGAAATAATGATCCGGGAAGAGTATGACTGCTCACATCAGGGCGTGTCTCCTTCAAACAAATTAGCTCCTCAAACAGCTTCTCGGCCTGGATTTTGTGCATTTATCAGAAATACTTCATCCAAGTGCAATTAACTATACATCAGTTTGGGGGTTTTAGTTTGTTTGCTTGCTTGCTTTGTTGTGTTTCAAGATACTTTAGACACACAATTTACTTTTTTATTTTATATATATGCTTGCATGAATTTATGTGCAATGTGTACATTCAGTCAAAAATCCACAAAGGCTAGAAAAACACATCAGATCCCTTGGAACTGGAATTGTAAGCAACTGTGAGGCCCTTCTGGGGGTGCCAGGAACTGAACTCAGATCCTTTAGAAAAGCAGCAAATGCTCTTAATTACTGAGCATTCTCTCAAGCCCGGAGGCATCCAGTTTTCAATAACTATTCCCGTTGTGATAAACCCAAATCCTCAGTATAACTTTACTCTACACGGTATACAGTCTAAAGTACAAAGAGAAATACTTTGAGAATCTCACCCTTTTCTTCATTATCATCCCTGGAAGTTACTACAAATCTCAGAGATGAGTAAGGTTCCTGTCCAGGCGAATGGGCCAGCTGCATCACCATGTTTGCTTTTCCTTTTCAGACGATGTTGTATGTCCTGAAGTCCCCACAGTTGCAGAGACAATAAGCACTCACTACGCACTTAGGTTTAAAACAAACAGTTTAAAATAGTTAATTATACCCTGCAGAAAGAGAAAAATGTTTTTCTCAGATCCCTGGAAAAAGATAATGAATAATTTAGAGCTTTGCAGCATCCAAAACTTTCAGTGCCTATTTCTAAAGTGCCATACTGGATTAAAGCACACTGTCTGTTGCCAGAGAGCAAGTCTTAATGGCTACACTCTATGGCCTCTCAAGCATGAATTCTTATTAGGAAAATTGTAGTCTGGAGGCAGGGTGAATAGCGCCAGGGCGTTCAGACCTCCAGGTAGGAAACAGGTTAAAAGCTTTAAGACTAAAAGCCTGGGGCAGGCTCAGCAAAAAGTAGGTCAGCCTCACAGAAAACACAGAGCACAAAATAAAGCCGAGAATTTAGGAGGGAACTAAATCACACTCTAATCTCCATCCTTTCTATTTACCCATTAAGAGAGCTGAATAAATACTGTTTGTTACCAAACCACATTTGGTTGCTAAAGACATAAATATGGGAAGCAAAACTATATGGTTTAGAAAAGCTGTTTTAAATGAGTAGTTCTGTGATCTTGAATGGGAACAAACCTTTTAAACCAAAGTATCAAAACTGGAGGCAATTAAGGGATATATTAATTTGGCTATTAAAATATAAATTTGTTCTTACCTGGGCGTGGCAAGCCTCTTAATTTACCTCCACATCCTGTCTTTCCAAATCTCTAATCTAGAGCTTTAAACAAGCAGGCCTAAAGAATATAAACTAGAAACTCATAGCCCTCTCTCCAGTACTCACATATCTCCAAAATAACTGCAGCTCTGGGATGAGCCCCACCCCCTGGCCAGCTTAGTCCAGAGTACAAAGAAGATCATATTTTCATAGAGTCAAAACCTGGGAGCAGCCTTAATCCCTCACAAAACCCCAGACCACATGTAGCCATTAGCCAGAACAAACACACATGAGAAGGGGCTACCAGACTGTCAGTATATTCTGACAAGTTCAAATTCAAACCGTCAGCTTCAGGAATTCTTTATTATCATTATTATTATTATTATTATTATTATTATTATTATTATTATTATTGGTTATTTTATTTATTTACATTTCAAATGTTATCCCCCTTCCCAGCTTTCCATCCACAAGCCCCCTATCCCACCCCCTCTTCCTGCTTCTATGAGGGTGCTTCCCTACCTACCTTACCACCCTAGCTTTTCCCTATGCCCGGGCATCAAACCTTCACAGGACCAAGGGCCTCTCCTCCCATTGATGCCAGATAAGGCCATCCTCTGCTATATATGCAGCTGGAGCCATGGGTCCCTCCATGTGTATTTTTTGGTTGGTGGTTTAGTCCCTGGGAGCTCTGGGGGAGGGGTCTGATTGGTTGATATTGTTATTCTTCCTATGGGGTTGCAAACCCCTTCAGCTCCTTCAGTCCTTCCCCTAACTCTTCCATTGGGGTCACATAGCTGTTTCCATTCGATTGAGTAAAATAAACAGAAAATAGCTCTGAGACCATTGTATCAGTTAGGCAACCCTGTTGGAGCTCTTTAGGAATCCCTGGCTTTGATTGCTTGGGTTCTCACGTGTGTGTGTGTGTGTGTGTGTGTGTGTGTGTGTGTGTGTGTGTGTGAAAATTGCTTTAAAATATGGCACTCAGGATCTGTAATTGAGTGTTTACGGTGTACACAAGGGGAAAGAAAGAGAGCACTGTGGTTGGGAGCTGGGCATTTGACTCCTTGCCATCGAATGGAAACTCCTTTCGCTCTTTTCGGGGGATCTATGGAAAGATCCACTCTGACGAGATTCAGGGCAGCACCTTAGACAGTAGAATTTCAACTTAGGTGGTGTGTGTGTGTGTGTGTGTGTGTGTGTGTGTGCATGTGTTTTGTGTGATTGTGTATGTGGTGTGTGTTTGTGTGTGGTGTATTTGTATGTGTGTATGGTGTATGTGTGTGTGGTGTGTGTCTGTGTGTGTTTGTTGTGTGTGGTACGTAGTGTGTGTACATGTGGTGTGGTGTGGTATATGTTTGGTATGTGTGTATGTGTGTGAGGGGTGTGTGATATGTATGTATGGTGAATTTGTGTCTGTAGTGTGTGTGTATGATGGTGTGTGTGTGTGTGTGTGTGTGTAACAGTGGGGGCTCCTAGATGTTTGAGTTTTGGATAGAATTCCTGGATGTGAAAGGTTTTGTTAGATTTGGGATTCAGGGAAAAGATTGAGTCAGGTTGAAACAGCTTCCATGGCAGGGGCTCTGAGAAGTGCTTGGGGCTCCTTAAAGGAAAGGGGAGATTCAGTATCTTGTGTTTGATGGCGGTCCTTAATACATGTTTACAGTTAGTCTGTTTCTGGATTAGTGATGGTAATGGGAAAGGCACAAAGTGACCTTTAATCCTCAAGACCAAATTACTGTAGTTTGGGGAATTGTCAATCAAAATGATGGCACTTTACAAAATGGCATAGCCCTGGCTAACAGGAAGCAATGCCATCACTTAGAAGTGCCCTCCCAAACCTTTCACTCTGATTACCTCCCCTCACCCAACCCTCATTGCCCGCTTCCTTGCCCCTCTCGCCACAGGTGTGGAAGACATCGTGGCTATAATGATTCCTGAGCCCAAAGGGAAGGAGATAGTGAGCCTGCTGGAAAGGAACATCACCGTGACGATGTACATCACCATCGGCACCCGGAACTTGCAAAAATATGTGAGCCGCACGTCGGTTGTGTTTGTCTCCATCTCCTTCATTGTCCTGATGATCATTTCTCTGGCATGGCTGGTCTTTTATTATATCCAGAGGTTTCGGTATGCAAATGCCAGGGACAGGAACCAGGTGAGTAGCTCATTAAGAAAAGCATGGCTCTGTAAACTCAGTGCAAACCACACGTGTCAGGGTATAAACGTTGTAGCTCACAAGTCACGGGATTCCAAGTGTCTTCTGACTCCGCCCCACACATGCTAACTTCTGTTGTGCTTAGGCATTTGAATTGTGATGTTTTGCTGATGTCATTTTAAGGTGTTGATGAGTTATCCCCACTCCCACCCACTGATCATTTTAAACAATTGCTTCTTTAAGCAGAAATGGGATGGATGGAGAAGTGGGGACAGACAGGAGCCTAGATGTTACTAAGAGTGACAACCTGACTTCAAAGAACCAGGATTTCCATCTTGGGAACATAAGTGGGGCAGAAAAAGATTTTTATTTTTTTTAAAAAAAACTGTTTTTAAAGCAGTTAATTTTTGAACATATATACATCATATACAATGTGGATATTGCACAATGGGATGCAGAGAAAAACAATTTCCTTCCATGTCAGTGCTAATTGGGTAATTCTACTCCACAAAGTATCTTCTTGGGATATTTTACACATGTCTACATGCATATATATATATATATGTATATATATATATATATATATGTAAAATATGGAGTTTCTTCATCTTGGAGATTAATGATCACTGCAACACAAAATCAAACAGACTTCTCATTTCTCATGAGCACCTAGCACTTCACTGCCTATGTATGTCATATTTATTAATCCATATTTATAATTATAAACTAAAATTTTTAATGAACATGTTTTCTCTTTCAAATAAGACATATACATGTGATACTTAGCACACTTTTTAATATATCTATGAAGTAAATTCTGGAAGTTTAATTGCTAAGACTATATGCATTTAAACTATGATGACTGTAATTCTGTCTTCCAAAAACTATTGAACCAATTTATAATTCAACCAACAATATTTAAAAGTAGTTTGCTGAGAGCATTGAGTCAAGGCAAAGGTACTTTACTCCAAACCTAATAACCTGAATTTAATCCTTAGAATCCACAGAGCACATAGAGAGAACCGACCCCCACAAAGTGCTCCTCTCGGGACAAGTAAACACATATGTGCACACACACACTCGAGAGACAGAGAGACAGAGATATGGACACACATACACAAATTAAAAGAAAAGAAACCAGCTTTCTATATCCTTACCAAAGGAACGTTATAGCTTTTTATTGTAATTCAATGAGTAGTATTACTCTTTTTGTTTTGCTTCATTCCTGTGATTTGGGGGGCTGGCACCCCGACCTTGCACGTCCTAAGCAAACAGCCCACCACCATGCTTCATTTCCAGCCATGGCATCACACTTGTAAAATTATAAATAAAGCTAAAACATTTTCAAGTGCAGTGTAAAATACTGAGTTTCTGTTAAGTACCTGCTTCTGTGATCTGATGTTTCTTCAGCTGAGCTATTGGAAACTTTCCCATTGATGTGTATCAGATGTTCATTGGTCAAGGAAATTAACCAGACTTTTATAACATGGGATTGCATTCCTCCCAGAGATCCATCATCTTTGACTTTATCTGTGGTGCTTTGATGCACGAAGATTTGTTGTTGTTGTCATGCAGTTGTCACTGCAGCTGGTATAATTAGATCTTCTCCAAGCCAAAACTTTAGAAGAACATTCTCTCTTCCTCTACCTCATCTTACTTCCTTTTTCTAATTAAGTCTTACTGAGCTTTTCGTTACAAAGAATGAAGCAGAAGTGCAACATTTTCTATGATGGCCTGCCACTCTCTTAGTGGCGTTTGTGGATAATTACCCTTTCCTCTCCCAGGCAGTGGCCTCCTTTAACAGTAGTAAAGACCCTTGATACTGACCCTGTTTCAGTGTTCTCTCCCGGAGCCTTCCTGCTCCAGTATCCTGTCATTTCAAGAACCATAGGGCTGCTGCACACCTCACATCTGTCCCTGTTGGTCGCCTCTGTCACAATATCTTCTCTATGTTTGTGTTATAGCCGCCTTCACACTTTTAGAGTCCCTTAGAAGAAGCTCATGACTATGATGGTGAAGCTCCTCTCTAAGTACAGTTGTGTTTCTCCTTTCTCTTGACTCTTTAGACTCCAGGCGTGCTGTTAAATTATCGCTGTCAGTCTGACATAGTCTTCATGTGCTGTTCATCGGTGTTTAATCATTAGGTGCTGGTTTAATTGTTTTTAATTTTAAACATCCTCTTTGATTTCACTAGCATGTCTAATAATCCCTCTGAACAAACAAGACTGGCATGACGAGATATCCTCTCTTCCAATAGAGTTTAAGGGAATGTTCCCAATTTAATGAGATTTTTAAAGTAATTTTCCACCATATTATTTCCCACTCAATTTTATAGGTCGAAATATTTTCTCCTGTTACAAAACATATAACTTTGTAAATGTCAACTTAGCCCAACTTTACTGAGATTTTGGGTCAAGTATGGACATTTAATTGTTGATAGTGGTTCCTAGGGAGTGGCATCCATCCTTACAGGCATGCTGGTAGCTGGATGACTATAGGCAAGTTCAATTCTGTGTTCCCACTAAATATTCTGCAGCAGTAATGCTTATAATACCAGTTAGACACAAGGTAATGAACATGGATGGGTCCCACTGGCTCCTATAAGATTCCATATAAAGTAAATGTTTGTACATTGGTTATGTAAAAGATAGCCACCTGCTAATTAGATAGCATAAATAAAAACATGAGGTTTAGTGCCCATGAATAATCTAAACAGCCAATTCGTACTTAAGGCAAGAATAAAACTTTAAGCTGTGAACTAGTTAAGTCTTGAGTCAGTTGTATAATCTTTTCCATCACTCTGGTTTCTACAGATAGAGAGCCCATGCCCATCTAGGCCCATGCATGCTCTGTGAAATATTTGTTAACTTTCTTGACAGTATGCTATCACCAAGGGATCTTGTTAAAAGTTAGCCTTGTTTCCTGATCAGTGGAAATGCTACATTTTTAGCCCTTTTTAAGGATGGAATAAGAACTTAGGGAAAAAATATCTTTTGATAGGCAGTGTTCCACTCTGTTGAACAGAATGTCACAGCTGTGCAAGCTGTATCTATAAAAAGCCGCACGTTGACTTAAATCATTTATTTTTATTAAGGCATCACTGGCCTTTAGAAGAAGTGAGCCTTTGGTTCTTTATAGGATCTCAGCCTGGGATAAAACAGGACAGGAGTTCATGTCACATCGGGAAACATTCTGCCATTGGGTATTTGAAAAAGGACTGGGCTGGAATTAGCCTGTTGTAGGTGTCCACTGAGCTTCTTGGAGTTTATAATTTAAAACTAAAAATCCTCAGCATCATACAAAATAATGATGCTTCCCATGCCGTACTGTACACAGAGACGGTCATCCCAGAGCAGCTGTCTGTGGAACGAGGTTCACTGGGCATTCACAGCAAGGCCTTTTGGATGAAGATGCAGAGGTTAAGAACTACAAAGGAGAGTGGGGAAGAGACTTGGCTACTGTGCTGTGCTTCTTGAGATAGGTTGGAAGCTGAAGGCACCAGCTCGGGAATCAGAATGGGTCCAACATTGGATGATACCCAGCATCATGAACTTGCATGAGCTATTTCTCCTGCCCAGGTCCAGGTTTCCTCAAATGTAAGGGCAGCATGATGGCATGCCAGGCCTGGGGTCCTGCTATGAGAACCAAACAAGAACTATGTGGCATTGTCAGAAGGATGTCACTACAGTCGCTTTTAATGGACAGAGAAAAGAATTTTTGGAAAATAACATTTAAGTGTGAAAAGCTTGTTTCTTATACATGTAAGTCTGAATATGAGGTTTGTCTTTCCCACTTTTCTCTAGAATGACAAGAAAAGGAAAGTTTATAGATATAAGATCCAGCGAATACACAGCCGTGGCCTCAAAGCCGAACAGACACCAAGGCCCTCCCTGAACACATTTTTAAAAATATCACTGTCAAGGAAAAATCTATTTGGTTTTTAGATTTTTGTTTGGTTGGTTTTTGTTTTATTTTGTTTTGGAAACTAATATTTTACACAGCACTTTAAAAATTTCGAACAATAATGTATAGGCAGAGTAAAAAAAAAAAATAACTATGAGGGCTGGAGAAATGGCTCAGCATTTCCAGAGGTCCTGAGTCCAATTCCTAGCAACCACATGGTGGTTCACAACCCTCTGTAATGGGATCTGATGCCCTCTTCTCGTATATCTGAAGATAGCTATAATGTACTCATATACATAAAAATTAAAACAATTCTTTAATAAAATAATAACAACAACGAAGTGAGAGGTGTGCATTTCAGAATAGGTTTCCTTTTCTTTCCATGCCAAATCCCCTTAGCAATTATACCACAGCCTTTCAGGGACGGAATCACTCTGACCATATCCTGTGAGTGCCTCCAGAAACGCTGTGTATGTATAAATATGTTTTAATTCTTTTCACATTTGTTATATAGACAAAGGCTCTGCCTCACAGCTTGTGTTAGCGTGGCAGCAATAAGAACACACAACGGACATGAGGCCTCTAAAGGAAGGGCTACAGTTACTGTGGACAGTGGTGGGTTTGAACTTCAGTGTCATAAAAAGGCTATGTATAAGGTCAGATTTTAGCACTGTGTGAAGTTCTTGTGGACCCAATGCAGAACATAAAATTCATCTGCCTTTACACCTGTTGTTCCATCCCATGCGGAAGGGGGAAAGAGACCCCATTTTTTCCTTTTATACTTTCACTCAACTGATAATACTCTGCCCCAAACATAGGGGTCTCTCTCACATTATGCAATTCCCCATCCCCCTACACTCTAACTCCATTCTGGCAATAAAGTCAGACCCCCCCCCCCAAGGTAAAATAATCCCACAAAACTGCCCTATTCTAGATGTGTGTCAAGTCTAAGTTACATACCTTTTCCTCTGGATGACAGAGTGTTCATCGGCAAGCTCTTGGCTTAATGTTTATCTTTTAATTCTAAAACTTACAGCTGGGAGACAGCCTGGTGAGAGGGACAGAATGCTCAGTACGGAAGGCAGGATGTAGAACTTTTGATCCTGTCTGAGAGGGACAGCTTCCACATGCTGTCAAACTGGGAGTTCTCTGAGCCCTGTTTGGGATGCAAGGAGGTTTCATTACCTATGTGGAAAGGAAGGGGTATGGAGTAAGTCATTATTCATTGTTGATAGACTCAACCTTCAGCCTTTCTGAGAGAGAGAGAGAGAGAGAGAGAGAGAGAGAGAGAGAGTAGGTTTATTGGTTTATTTCCAATACATCACATAGTTAAGGTCTCTGCCCACACAGAGCTTGTATTGTAAGACTATCAGCTGTATTCAGAGCATATGAGGGTAGAGGGTAGGTCTACACATCCCACACCTCTAACCACAAAGTTCTGAGGTGGTCAGCCCCATCCTTAGGGACTTTCTGAAAACCACCTTATTAATACAAAGCCAGGGTGACGGCAAGGTGCTTGTTTTGAATAACAGGACTGGTTCACACTGCCACTCCCATCACTGAATTGCAGGGATTTAGGGAGCTCTCAAGGGGGACTAAGATAAAGAACAAAATGTAAGGAACAAAATGTGTTTCTTATTATATGCCACAATATCCCACAGTCTAATTATTAACTCACGGTGTGTTCTCAAGAGGGCTCCACTTTGGCTCAGAAGTCAAACAGCTATAGTATGTTAGAGAGAAACAGGAATCAAGGGTGTAATTGGCTCAATTTCAAACATCTACTACAAGTGAGGAAAGCAGGAGAGACGCAGTGGGGTTGGTTTGAGCACTGTATTTGACAACATTAAGTGTAGAAGCTTATCAGCTATTGGAGCAGAAATGCCCTGGGAGGTTTTTCACTATGAGCCTGCATCTCAAGAGAGAAGTCAGAGATAGCTATAGGAGTGTGGGAAACATCAGCTTATGGGTACCACTTAATCATTAGAAGCGTGGGGCTCACCTGAAGAATGGATACTTGGGACAAGAGGTCTGAGTCCTGAGCCTGGCCTATTCTAATGTGACTTAGTATCTTCCCCAGTCTCTCCACCATTGATGTTGTTACAGTGATGCAAAGCAATGTCTTTCTTCACTCATCATAAAGGTCATGACCAGAACAACACTAATGTAAGAAAGGTTAAATAAATCAACATTGCAACTAGACATCATCAATTTGCATTGGTCTTCCATTGAAGGCCAAAGGACCTGGGGGATAATGTCCATCATTGTCCTTGGGGTCAGTGAAGAATGGAGAGCTACATCAAAGTGTGATCAAGCAAACAGTGGTTTGCTCCACCCAGTGGTGGACTGATAGAGGCCAGCAGTGCCAGGCTCCTCAGATTCATCCTAGATTGTCTCCTATGCTGCATTCCTTTCTCCCATGTAAAGCCAGACTTCTCAGATGTGAGGGCTTTCGGAGAAGAGGAGCAAACGTGACCTTTGCAGGTCTCATGTTTATTTGGGTCTTTGTGAAAGGGGCACCTCTAGCTCCTATGACTCACCTCGGAAAAGAGGAATTATGACTTCTGTGACTTCTTTCAGGGGAACAGAAAATGTTCCATGTGAAACTTTACTTCTGAAACTGTTTCTGGGGCCTTCAAGTGTCCTTTTGGCCAAAGAACTGAGCACATCAAAGAACAAGCCATGTTTGTGGGTACAGTGTTCTGAGCCCAACACCACATCTTGCTATCCTAAGTTCCATGTCTGAGTATTATATATTCGTTCTCCCCTTCCCTGAAACTCTAGTACTATGGAAACAAGGAGGAAAGTGTCATATTTTCCCCTAGTTTCCTAAATATTTAGAAGATCACCATTTTAGTACCTTGAGTTTGATGGGGTATGTAATCATTTATAGAACATTTATATGACTTTTTTCTTTTTATATATAGTTCATCCTTATTTTCCATAAAGCATTTTTTATAACTACAGTCAAAACATCCCTAATAACCTTGATTTTTTAACCTATATAAAGAAAGTTGATGGATAAATCTAATTACCAGCATGCCCTGCACTTGACAGTCCTTACTAAAAAGCAGAATTTGAAATTACTTGTGCTGGAAGACATTCATAAAGATACCAGCCATACCAACAAGCTACATAGTGGGGGATGCCCCTGACACAGAAGGATGGAACACCACCGTGGTTCTTCAGTCTACCTACAGTGGTCCCCAAGTCTCCCATCATCATTTCTTTAACTGAGAATCACAAAAGAAAACTTGTGTTTCTTGATAGACCACAGGTTCCATCATGTGCAGCTCCATGAAACACAGGAGAGAGCAGCTGCTTCCCACTTTGTACTTGGTTCCATTGAAAACTAAAAGCCAAAGGTGTTGCTAGGTGGTAGAGTATCTGCTTAGCATAAGTGGTGTCTTGGACCCAGTCTTCAGGACCACCAAGACGAAAAACCAAAGAAACAAACAAACTGAAGGAAAAAAGGAAAAAGAGATGAACTCCAAGGCACAAGAGGCTTGTCTTGGTCACTTTGTGTCTCTTCCTTGCTGTGACAGAATACCTAAGAAGATGATAAAGACAGAGGGAAAATGTTTTACCTCAGAGTTTTACGGGTCTCAAGCCATGGTTTGCTTGCTCTGTTGATATGGATCTGTCACAAGTAAAACATTATGGCAACAGGAGCATGTTGTAGAGAAAGCTGCTCAGTTCAGGCAACCATGAAGTGACAAGAGAATAAGAGAAAGAGGCCAGGCAGTGGTGGTACATGCCTTTAGTCCCAGCACTCGGGAGGCAGAGGCAGGTGGATTTCTGTGAGTTCAAGGCCAGTCTAGTCACAGAGCAAGTTACAGGACAGCCAGGGCTACACAGAAAAGCCCTGTCTGTAAAATCAGAGAGAGAGAGAGAGAGACAGAGAGAGACAGAGACAGAGATAGGCAGAGAGAGAGACAGAGAGACAGAATGCTAGACAGTAAGAAGAAGGGACATAGAGAGAGAGCAGACAAGATATGCCCCTGCATCCAGTTCATCACATTGAAATTATAGCCATATTAGACTAGAAACACTTTTACTTTTTCTATTCCTATGTAACACAGTATATTAAATATGCATGATCTTATCTTCATGGGTTTGATTATAGACTACAACAAAAGTATTCTCTAATATTTAGGGCGACTATGAACTCATTAATGGATTCCTTGAGGACAGACATCAGATCCTTGTGGATCTCAGCATCTCCCAATAGTACCACAGCTGAGGAACAAGTCTCATGTCCAAGCTGGCCATGGTGGGACATGCCTTTAATCTCAGCACTCAGAATCTGAGTCTACACACTGAGTTCCAGGCCAGCCAGGGCTTCATGTTGACATGCTGTCTCAATAAACAAAATAGTTTATGCTTTGGGACCTAAGGAAATGGCTCGGTAGTGAAACATGAACAACTTGAGGTCCCAGTCGTACTTACCATCTCTCTAATTTGCATCTTGGAAATCCCAAATACTAGTTTTAAAAGTGTACTTTCTTAGAATAGTGAAAGCAGGGCTATTTTTTTTCCTCTGTGTGATTTTTCATGTCTCTTGAAAAGCAATAAAAAGACTAAGGAAATCACAGTCTATGAAAAGCTTGCCTTGGAACCAGCAAGACCTGAGTTCTAGTTCCAGAACCCACATTTAAATATTAAAGAAGCCCAGCATGCTGGTACATGGTTACAGACCCAATGCTAGGGCAGTAGAAATGGGCAAGTCCCTGGACATCACTGTCTAGCCTATCTAGTCCAGTTGGCAGGATGTAGAACAATAAGAGACCATCAGAAATTGTGATATCATATGGTGCATACCCACACAGATGTTCACACACAAATAAACATTGGCATATATATACATATATATGCAAATGGATGCATTTTTGTTGTGCTTTTTCCACATTATTGCATTACTCCATGTACAAAAGCAAACAAACAAAAAGTTCACACTACATGGCTAGCTATCACCATATGGTGTATAATATATGTCTCAGAAATTGTGTTTCCTGTGCCCTGGAGTTTGGGCTATCTGTTCTGCCCCTGCCAGTTTGGGCTGGCCATCATATCTTTCCTGAAACATTACTAAAATGGTGTCCTTCTCCTCCTCAAAAGAAACATTATGTATTGTAATGTTCAGAGTGAGGCCTGGTTTGAAGAAAACTGCTACAGGAGAGTGATGAGTCTATGATAGCATATTTCTCAGAACAATTGGATGAAATATGTCCTTCCTGCCTTTGCTACCAGAGTCCCAAGGCCACAGGGAACCTGACATTGGGTAGACTTAACTTATCAAATCCAGCCACTCATCCTAGAAATCCAGCAGAAGGTCACCCAGAAGACCAGGAAAGGAATCTACTTATCATGGGTACATTAAAAAACCAAAGGGTTGTCAAGGTGGGGGTGGGGGCGTGGCAGTCGAACCCTTTTACCTGTCTTCCAGAGTATGGACTCCAAGATTATAGTTGAAGGGGCAAGAAGAATTAGAGATGTGCTCACCACACCTAGTTCTTTACCTAAGCGTCGAGGATCTAAACTCAGGTCTTAACTTTAATCACTGAGCCATCTTTCCAGCTCCAAATTCTAGTGGCTCTTTATCTTGGTGTCTTTGTCCTTAAAGGGGAAGGGCTACCAGCTTCAGACAACCGCGTCTTAAATACCTATGTGTAGACTGACTAGGAAATGACCCAAAGGCTTAAGGTAATAATAGTGTCAAACATGCTAATGAAAGCAGACCGTCTAAGCTTTCCCTCATTTTCAGTTAATCTCTGAGTGTCTGCCAAAGTAGCCTCTCAGTTGCTGCCACACCTTTGAGAACCACGTGACTCTCAAGACTTCCGGGAGGGAAGGCTCCCAAGGCCTCACGCCCAAGACTTCTCCGTTTCTAGCTTGCTGCCTCTCAGGTGGTTAGTCCTGGGAATTTAGGAAGCCCACCTCCTACGTGATTTTATCCTTCAGAAAGCCACTTTTGCCCTCTAGACTGAGCTCATACAACGGCCAGGAATGGAGCCTGTCTTTCTATTTCCTTAGCCTGAGCTGTCTTGCTGGTCATGATCCCAGATACCTTAATGTCAGCCTGCTTCTCAAGTCCTGCATGGGCTTCACTTTTATTTTGTTTGTTTGTTTGGTTGGTTGGTTGGTTGGTTGGTTGGATGGATGGATGGATGGATGGATGGATGGATGGATGGATGGATGGATGGATGGTTGGTTGGTTTTTTAGAAAGGCAGCTTGCAATGTCCTTTTAACAGGCATGGAAAGAGCCTTTTCTCATGAAGAAAGGAAACGTCTTCAAACATTGGTCAAAGGTATTGCTCAATAGTAATGTGTCTACCTGTATGATATGCATAAGGCTCTGGATCCAAACCTCAGGACCACAAACAAAGCTCTCCAATTTTTATGTAGATGTAGACAAAAGTAAATCTAAACAGCCAAAATTTAAAGACTTTTTATTTTTTTATTTTTCCTAATTTATCGTACATGCTTACGCTTAAGGGCATATGTGATTTCCTAAAAAATTGTTTTAAGGGAAATATAGTTTTGAAAATATTAATTTTTAGCCAGATGTGGTCGCACATGGGAACATGCCTCTAATCTCTGCAGTCAGGAAGATGATAGGGGTAAGGAGAATTTCCTGCCAACCTGAGATCCCTAGGGAGACCCTGACACAGCAAAGCAACACAGAGGGAGAAGAAAGAGGAAGGAAGATAGATTACTTGTAGTCTAGCTGAAGTTTAGAATGATCTGTGGCAATTGTTTGAAAACACTATTTTCTATTTAATTATCCACTTATTCATTGGAAATTAAAATTTTAAAATTAAGTGATTGAATTGAACACAGTGTTCTAAAATAACAAACATAATTGCAAAATTTCCTAAACTTTAGAAAGAAAAATAACCAACATTTCATGAAACTGAAGAGATTGGTTCAACACTTAAGAGCATTGACTGTTCTCTCATAGGACCCAAGGTCAATTTCCAGCATCAATGTGGTGACTTACAATCATTTGTAACCTTAGTTCCAGGGGATCCCATGTCTTCTTCTGGCCTCTGTGAACACCACATGACCCACAGCCATGTTTATAGGCAAAAAACCCCCATATATTATAATAAAATAATTTAAGTAATTTTTAAAACTTAAAAGAAAGATAACCAGCATCTCTTTCTCTAGGGTTCAGATGTCTTATTTTAAATGTAAGGTCCTGCAGACCTGTGGCATTTAATCCTGAGAACAAAATAATGTCGATGCTTTCTTTTCTTTCCAGTACACGATAGCTACTGGTCAGGACTGGCAGCTTTACCGGGTTAGTTCCTCAACTTTGCTACCTTACAGCATGTATTGTTATGGTTCCTTTATAATTTTCCCATTTCCTAGTAAGATTTCTCAGGTTATTTCCGTGTTTTAAAAGAAAGTCTATTGTTTGAATGTTCTGTTTACTCATTGTTTATAGAACTAATTCTAGATAAGCTGCACAGGATAGGAATTGGGGGAATTATTTTTCAGTACCATTTTATCTATAGAAAATATGAGTAGATTCTGAGTTCAAAACCAACTCGAGCTACATAGTAGAAAGCAAAAGGACAAAATAAAAATTTGTGTGTATATATGTACGTGCGTGTTAAGTGATCGGATGCCAATTAATGAAGGCAAATTTATTCTTATGCTGGGGCAACACTGGGATACAAAAATAAACACAAGTATGCTTTTATAGGGTGCTTATGTTAAAAAAAATGTAACAGGTGTTTGTCATGAAAACAAATACTGGACTACAATGGTGCCATGCCCTCTAAGGCACTACTAGGATGTGCAATAAAGGATCTTGCTATGAGATGTGAAGAAGGTTCTTCATCATCATCATCATCACCACATCATCATAATCACCACCATCACCACCACCACCATCATCATCATCACCATCATCATCAGAAAAGACCAATTCCATGTTAATTTGAATCCTTCAAATACATTTCCCTGCTGCAGCCGCATCTATTGTTGGACAGAAGCACACATCTAAGAGTAGGGCAAAGATGTGCAGAGAACTTGCAAGCACACACAGAAATACCATTTTCCCTCAACAGAGTCAGAGTTAATTGCCACGCCCTTCTCCCATTGCCTTACCAATGCAGAGCTCATTAGGACAGCAATGTTCTCTATACAACATTGGGGTATGATGCATTCTCTCTTGATGTGGGTGACAATGGTTCCCCAGGCACATGATTTGTAATTATTTGCTAACCTAAACTCTAAATTCTATGGTGTGTGTGTGTGTGTGTGTGTGTGTGTGTGTCTAATATGCATGTTCATGTGGGTGTGCACACATTTATGTATGAGTAACACATATAATAACTCAAATGTATATGGGGCTAAAGGCAGGTGGGCATTTTTTGTCAATCTCTATATCTCTTCTCTGAACCTGGCACTTACTGATTGGCTAGACTGACAGCCCAGAGAGTTCCAGGGACCCACCTGTCTCCACTCTCCAGCTCTAAGGTTACACACTTGGGATGCTGCAGCAGCGTTTACAGGGGTCCTGGGACTCTATACTCAAATCCCCAAGCTTGCCTGGCAACAGCTTTACATACTGAGCCATCTCCTTACTCCATGTAGAGCATACTCAGCTGCATACACAGGGAGGAGACAAGAAGTGGTGGGTGGCAGGCTGCATCGCTTGGTCTATATGAGCAGATCAAAAGGCTCATGAAAGCACAAGGTCTTGATAGCAGAAGAAGAAGCGTTGTTCTCTCATGTCACACACTGGACAGCTATTTCAACAAGCTGGGAAATGCTTTGGCTTTTGCTAGTTGCCCATCTGTGCAGATATACCCTGAACCAAAGTTATGCTAGGAAGTTTCTATTCCATATGCTAACTCTGTGCCACATGAACAAGAAACTCTACCCAACACTGTCTGCGTGGGCCATGCAAATACCCAGACTCTATGTCTTCCACCCATTGCCCATTACAGTCATGCCATGTGTGAATGACTTCAGCTGCTCCAGTTTATGACAGGCTGTCAGAAGGGAAGACAGGAATCACATATCGTTGTTGCTAACGGGTAGCTTTTCCGTTTTTCAGCGCCGACTGGGAGATGCAGCAAAGAAAGCCATCAGCAAGCTCCAGGTCAGGACCATCAGGAAGGGTGACAAGGTGAGAGCCTCTTTCCTTTCGTGAGGACATTCAAGGAACTCTGCAAAGTAGAAGACAGAGAGGAAAGGGAAGGGGGGATAGATGGAAATCTCTGTTGTCTTTACACATCAAGCACTTAAACTGCTTTTATTAAACATGGTGTTTAGAAAATACATGCAGTTTATTGGCAACAAAATATGAGAAACTATGAAGGTAAGTGTTCAACAATAGTCAAATTGTACAGTCAGTGTCAGTGCCTTTCAACAAATGAATGGATTAAGAAAATGTGATACATACACATGGTAGAGTGTTATTGAGACATTAAGACGAACGAAAATACATCATTTGCAGGATAAGAGATGAAACTACTATATCCAGCATGAGAAGCAAGGTGCAGAAAGATGACTACACCACATTTTCTCTCATATTCAGATCTAGCCTTTGCAAGAAGACTTGCAAATAGAAGGGGGCCCTACTTGAGAAAAAGATGAGGAGCCATGGAAAGGAATGGAGGAAGGGGAGGTTGTGGGAAGTTCACAAAACTGAAGTGTATGTGATACACACATGCCAAGATGTCATAGTGAAAGCCAGCATCATATGCAGGAGATGCGTGCTTCAAAGGGTATGTGAGAAGCCGGCTGCGGAAGCTTATGCCCTTACTCCCAGGGCTCAGGAAGCACAGGCAGGGGGACTTCTGGAGGTTCCAACCAGCCTGAGCTACATAGTGAGTTCCAGACTAGCCAGGATTGCATGAGACCCTGTCTTAGAAGAAAAAAAAAAAACGGGAGGTGGTGGGGGTGGTGGCGCACGCTTTTAATCCCAGCACTCGGGAGGCAGAGGCAGACAGATTTCTGAGTTCAAGGCCAGCCTGGTCTACAGAGTGAGTTCTAGGACAGCCAGAGCTATACAGAGAAACCCTGTCTCGAAAAAAATGAAAGAAGAAGAAGGAGAAGGAGAAGGAGGAGGAGGAGGAGGAGGAGGAGAAGGAGAAGGAGAAGGAGAAGGAGAAGGAGAAGGAGAAGGAGAAGGAGAAGGAGAAGGAGAAGGAGAAGAAGAAGAAGGAGGAGGAGGAGGAGGAGGAGGAGGAGGAGGAGGAGGAGGAGGAGGAGGAGGAGGAGGAGGAGGAGGAGGAGGAGGAGGAAGAAGAAGAAGAAGAAGAAGAAGAAGAAGAAGAAGAAGAAGAAGAAGAAGAAGAAGAAGAAGAAGAAGAAGAAGAAGAAGAAGAAAAAGAAGAAGAAAAAGAAGAAGAAAGAGTGGCTGTGGTGAACACACAAAAGTGTCCCTTGAAACATGTGACAAAATGTGTCTTAAGTTTCAGCTGAAGCTTCCTAGCAGTCAATATAAAATGAAAAACAGGGGGAAAAAAGTTCAATATTTCAATCAGTATTTGCTTACCCTGTTTCAGGTGATTACTCTTACTATGACCCATGAAAGTTTTCCCAAAAGTCCTTGAAAAGAGGGCGGGTTTCCTGCTGAGCTGTGCTCGCCACAAGTTTGAAGGATAAATGCACAAATGATCTTTAGCTCTTCTGAACTTTACCACTTAGAACCCCAAAGTCACTGCACATCCTTCATCACTGTAGAATAATGGCATGGAGCCAAAGGCCATCACACACCTCCAGGAAGAGTCAAAAGGCTAACAACCCAAGTCTGTGGGTTCTAAGGATGACTTAGCAAAGGGTGACAGTCCATGGTGTCACTCTCTGGTGATCAGGAGTGGACTCATGTGTGCATCAGGTGCTATCTCTACTCTGCATAGCTGATTTGTCTCACATGTTATATGCTACCAGTTTAAATAATATGAGAATGATGCTGAGATTAATAAGGGAAACTTTATTTAAAAGGATAATCAGGGCCATAGGACGATGGCTTCTTTGGAAAAATGCTTGCCCTGGCTGACTTTGATCCCCAGCACTTATATCAAAGTGAGATATGGTGACACTTGCTTGTTGGAATAGAGTCAGGAGGAGGCTGGAACCAGTCAGTTCAGCCAAGCAGGAGAGCACAAGGTTCAGTGAGAGACTCCATCTCAAAAATAGATAGATAGATAGATAGATAGATAGATAGATAGATAGATAGATAGATAGATAGATAGATAGATACATACATACATACATACATAGATACATACATACATACATACATACATACATACATACATACATACATACATACATACATACGGTTTGAGAACAACTCTGATGCACACCCCAGGTGCCCTCACATGAACGCCTACACAAACCCAATTTAGAAATGGCATATATTTTCATCTGTGTCTTTCCCTACTCAATAGAGAGGAAAATGTGCCAGCATGATGGCATATGTAACCCACGAAGTGCCACTTTTAGGTTTGCATATAGAAAAAAAACAATCAAAACTATTTTTATTTACATTTAATATACACTTTAGATGCCAGAGAACTGAGTAGATTCTAAGTCATCCTGACAAATATCACTCTTCAGAATGAGGAAAGAGATTTGCAGCATTTTAGGAACAGCACTTGTGAATGGCACTTTCCTCACAGAAGCTCTCACAGTAGAAACAAGGGACGGTTTGAAGGGATGAAAACTAAGCCAGCCAGTGAATTATTGATGGAGCAGACCGTGCTGCTGAAAGGCTGGCCCCAGGCAAGCTCTCCTTGGTTGATGGCAGTGTTTGCTCAGTTCGGAAGCTAAAGTTGTCCGTTCTGCTTCTTCTGTTGCAGGAAACAGAGTCCGATTTTGATAACTGTGCAGTCTGCATAGAGGGGTACAAGCCCAACGATGTGGTCAGGATCCTGCCCTGCCGGTGAGTAGTGCAGTTGACGGCTCTGGTGCGGAGGGGACAGAGGCCTCTGTGTTGGCATTGCAAACAAGCAAAACACTTCTTTCCCTGCAACTTTGTTCCTGAAAAACATACTACCACATGAAAAATAGAACCCTTTCTTATCCCCCTTGCATGAAAGGCAGACCTAACAAGACAGCGGGCATCCATGCTGTGTGTGTAGTGGCAGCTCCTTGGATATCTCTCTCAGTAACACACAGAATCACTTCTGGCTTTTATTGGTGCTCTGTCAACTAAAATAGCAAAGTCTAAAGATGCTGTAAATGACCAGGACACTCAGCAATTTGAATATGGCCAGCAGGAAACAGAGAGCCAGAGGCATATTCCATTTACCTTAAGTTTTACCAATGGAAAGAGAATGGGTCAGATTCCCACAGAATTCTATTCTGGAATCTGAGAGAACATTCTAGCATGTAGACTTGGAAAACATCCCCCTGCCCCCTAAGGATGCTCCAATTCCTTTAACTTTTCTCCCTAAGTCTAAGTCGCTGTCACAGTGCCTGGCATTTTCTTTGAACATCCTAATTAAATCAAGTAAGGTAGAGTTGTGTAAGAGCCACATCTCTCATAGAAAATCCTTTTTTACTTGCACCTGCGCAAGTGTCCTAAAAATAAAAATGTAATTGACTCAATGAAAGGTACTTCATGTAGAGAAAATGATTTGCAAAATTCTTGAGATTAAATGTATATTAAGCAGAAAAGAGTATAACACAGAGATATTCACCATCTATTGCTTTCCACCAAATGAATCCAACATTAAAACTGTTTATTAGAAATACAGATGGAATAGAAAAGCATCCAGGGAATTGGTTTAATAATCTCAGGAGGACAAAGAAGTGACCAAGACAATGAATAAAAAGACTGGATGCTCAGATGGAACTCAGCATCTCTCAAGAGATCCTTCTTGAAACGCTCACAGCAGTTGCCTGCTAGGAAAGTGGGAGTGGAATGGCTCTCCACACAGAACCTGCAAGTGTGGGTAGATTGCCTCAGTTTACAGACAACTGACTGTCCTTAAAGTGGAGCCACAAACAGGGTCACATTGACATGTCACAATTTCCTGTGTATGAACACACTCACTCTGAGTACATTCTTAATGTGTTTGTTTGTTTGTTTGTTTAAGGGGTGCACAGAAGCCACAGCGGAAGTGTGGAGGTCAGAGGGTAGTTTCTGGGAGTCGGCTCTTTCCTTCTGCCATGTGGGTCCTGGGAATGGAACTCAGGTCACCAGACTTGATGGCAAACACCTTTCCCCACTGAGTTGTCCCCTGATCCATAATTACATTCTTTCTGGACATCATCCAGTGCACAGGCAATGATTTCCAGAATGGCTATGAAGCCACACAAGTGTGAGGACAACAGGGACCCCTCTGCCTTACCTTGGGGGTTTGGAGTTTCGGGGTGAGAAGCAGGTCAGATGTTACCCTTGTTCCCCTTCCTGCAGATCCTGTGCTGTTAGTCCCTACGAACAGATGCTCATGACCATGTAAACATCTGCTTGTTTATCTGTCACTCCATTGTAATGAACAAGATCTGTTTTCAAGAATTATCTATACCATCTCATTTGCTCTCCTGCTCATCCTATAGAAAGGATTTTACTTATCTAAAGCTTTAACATAACTAAACAGTGTGGATCTCCATGAAACTGCTGGAGACTTGAACCTGCACAGTCAGGATGTGGTTCCCCGTAGCCTGATTCAGGGTCCACTTATGACAAGTTACATTTCTTTAACAAGATTCAACTTTGTCTTATTAATGCAGATCTCTTTTTATCAATTTTAAAAATTAATCAAAAGAGCTGGTATTTTACTGCTTATCATTAGAAGCAGTTTTGGGGTCTCAACTTTATTGCTATAAAGAGTGGCTTCAGGTCTCTGCTTTTCTGTATGATTGTTTTGTTTCCAAGCCCAAGCATTGAGCTTTCCAGTATTATACCTGTGTTCATTCTTTGAGAATTTCATATCTACACACAGTGTGCTTCGATCATGTTCGCCTCCCCTGACCCTATCATGCTTCCCACCCCTTCCCCACCCCAAGTCCTCCTTTCCTTCTGTCTTTTGCTTCATAACTTACCAAGTCCAACTTCTACTGTGCATACAATCATGAGTGTGGACCATCCGCTGAAACGTTGTTAGCTTACTAAGGACTAAACCCTTAAAGAGAACTGACTCTCCTTTCCCCAGGCGCCATCGGTTGTCCATAGCTCCTATTAGTGGTGGATGCTTCTGAGCCCCTCCCCCCACTATGTGGAGGGATGATTAGTTTGATCCTATTCACTCTTGCGCAGGCAACCGTGGCTGGCATTCCTGAGAGCAGTGGTCCTGTCATGTCCAGAAACATGTCTTCCCATGTCTTCTCAGGCTTCACTCCTGCCTTCCCTGACCACTGTACCTTACAATCTTCCCACCCTCTCTTCCATGATGGTCTATGAACCTTAGGAGGAGAGGCAGGGTCACACATTGATTCTTTATTCTTCAAGTGCCTTACTCACTGTCGTTATTTTCTTATTTTAGACCCTGCTTTAAGTGACAGAGCACGCCAAGCATTACCCATCATGAGTTATGCTCCATCTTATCCTTGTCACACATAAGCACTCTCTGAATAGCTCATGTGTGTTTTACCATGCTGGTTTTAAAATCAAGGTACTTTTATGACTGTTGCTGGCTTCTAGCAGGCAGTGTGTGCTAATGGATGCTATCAATCAGACGTAGTAGTGTTTGCTCCTTTGCTCCATCATTTCCTCTGGAGTGTGATTGAACCTTTGCTCCTATGAGTATAAGAAACTTCCTCTCCTAGTTTTCCCAGACTTATTCATCCATGGAATTGTTTGTGTGTCCTTGGAGTAAAAGCTACTTCAAAAATTATTCCAGTATATAATATGTCTCTTCTTGAATACTACATTCTGTGGCTTCATAATCCCTGAATACTGTAGATATCACCACTGTCTGGGTGGCTTTCCAATTATCCATGTGCACACATACACCATGATAGTTTCAAAAGTGTGCTATTGTCCTCTCTCTCTCTCTCTGAGAATTCTACATAAGTTATGGTAAATGAATAAAGCCTCCTTTCTCATCTGTCATCGTGGTAATTATTAAGGTGAAGTCATATACATCCATGCCAGCTCTTTCTTTCCCTTCTCCCTTTCTTCATCCAGTTTTTCTCTAACACATGAACACAAGGCTCCATTGATGTGAACCTGGGCCTGTGCGCACAAAGTGAGGGACAGACACGCAGTGGCTTGCTCAGCCAGTTGGCTACAGCCAACGTCTAACTTTTGTGACTTGGATTTGATCCCAATTCATCACTAAGGCATTTTCCAGGAAACACGGGTTTTGCTATGTCATACACACATCAAGATGTGCATAATGCTACATTTTGGGATGGGCTTGTGAATTAGACTAGAGCTTGTGGTTATGATTCTTAGCCACAGAACATATCTTCCTGGAGCACTGTATTGATCTTCATTGTCTTCTGTCCAGAGAATGAATAATGTTCTCTGCTTCTTTTAACCTATAACCCCCCCTACTCTTTTTCCCAGTGGTTACTTCTTTCAGCCCACTTATCTGTGTTCAAAGACACAAAATTTCAAGAAGAATGTATATTCCTTAGGTGGATCAGATGTCCACATTTGTATAAGGCAAAACAATATGTTTTTCTTGCCAGTGTCCCTATAAAATTCTTTCCTATCTTTAATTTATCGCCACTTGGTGGGGGCATTACTGTGTTTCCTTTTAATCTAGCAGTCTCTTCCACAGCTGGGGACAACTTCAGAAGCGTCCTGGCAATAAGCGAGCCTTGTGACAAGCTTGTAGTACATGAGCAACCCCTTTGGAACAACAAATACCGTATAGCAGAAACAGTAGGATATACCATATATGGGATGGAAAGTGGAGTGATCTTGTGGAAAACAGGAATTCCAGTGGAGAATCAGGAAACAGCATGATATGGGTGTCCACAATGACAAATTTCTGCAAATATGATAAAGCTAATACCACAATGGATTTAAAAAAGGTTTTATAATAATAATAATAAGGAAGAGGAGGAGGAAGAGAAAAAGAAAACATCCCTTTGGTTTATTTTCCCTTATTAATATTTATTTTTAGTAAGGAAGAAAGAAAGAAAGAAAGAAAGAAAGAAAGAAAGAAAGAAAGAAAGAAAGAAAGAAAGAAAGAAAGAAAGAAAGAAAGAAAGAAAGAAAGGAAGGAAGGAAGGAAGGAAGGAAGGAAGGAAGGAAGGAAGGAAGGAAGGAAGGAAGAAAGAAAGAAAGAAAGAAAGAAAGAAAGAAAGAAAGAAAGAAAGAAAGAAAGAAAGAAAGAAAGAAAGAAAGGAAGAAAGAGAAAGAAAAGAAAAATCTTTATTTACTTTTATTTTACATATATATGAATCTTTCCTACATTTATGTCATGTATGTCTGTGCACCACATTCATGCAGTTGCCATAGAAACCAGAAGAGAGTGTTAGATCCCCTGAAACTGGAGTCATTTGTTAACCCTATGTGGATGCTGGGAACCAAACCTGGATCCTCTGCAAGAGCAGTGGTGCCTTTAACCACTGAGCCATCTCTCTAACTCTGATATCTCCTCATATTTTTAATCCAGGTTTGATTATCTCAGATACCCTCGTTATAGAAATGTTTTATAGTATAAAATATTTAAATATCTGCATAACTCCTGCACGTGGGTAAGAGCCACTGTCATTTTCTCATGTTTCTTCCCTTTGCCTTCTCATCCTCATTTTTGCAAGTTGGGAATACTGTTGTCAACATCTTCAATGCCCTGTTCTTCTTCTTGATTATTGTAAGAATTTTCCAGAAGGAGTACTAAGTTATTTTGACCTTCCTTTGGGCTCTGAGGCAATAACCAGAAGTTAATCGAGCTCTTGCTTGCATAAATCACCCAAAAAGCCTTGGGATGCCAAGGGTTTTGTCGAAAGAGCTTTGACTTCAAAAGCCTGTCATGGCCTGGGTGGAATTTTCCATTGAGGTAAGCCATGAATGCACCCCATTCTCTTGAACTTATTTCTTAGTAATCCACTAGGGAGGTGTTCACATTCACATTCCACCCCCACAGAAGATGCAGAAAAACAGTTTCTCACACTTGGATGTGCTGGTTTCTGTCTGCAGAAACCATGCAACCTGCTGGCTTATTATCACAGAGTCTGATTGCTAAGTAAAACTTTATACACCTCAAGTTGATCTCTCTGGCTGCTGTCCTCTGACTTTCATGTAATTCACAAGTAACTTTCTGTACCTATGGAGGAGGACTCTAAGCATCAGTCTTCTGTATGGTAAAGAGATCTTTATATTGAAGCGGGGGAGGGAAGATGAAGATAATTAGCAACTAGCAAGCTGTCCTGGAATTACTATAGTCAGGAATAGTTATATAGTTCTGCTGATTGACATGCAATGCTGCACCTAATCCAGAAGAGTCCGGGGTGAGTGTCCAGAGAGCTGTGCTTTCACAGTGTGAAAAGTGTGAAACTCTGCAGGGGCAGAGTTTGGGGGCGTCTGGCACTTCTCAGCGAGACAGATGGCAGTTTTCCCCACCTAGTAGATCAGGCAAACCTGGAATGTATTTCTGGGCTTGTTTGGAAAATCTTTACACCGTACACTTTCCCTTCTGGTCATTTCCTGCTGTGTAGTTGAATTGTGCTCACCTACATCATTATTCAACCATCACCACCACCCACTGGGAGAATTGAATCCTCTACCACACTGAAACCCTGGGTCCCCTGAAACCCAGCTACCACTCAAAAATACCATGTCCCCCACTGGGAGGTTTTTGTGTGATTTGGGGCTATGATCCAAATACCCTTAAAATTGAAGTCATAAGATTTCTTGAATTCGTGTGGGAGAAAGCATAGTACCTACACCAAAAATTCTGAACAGTGTGCATGGCAGACAAGCCTTCTAGAAGGCCTGTTCAGCGTGTCTCAAAAGTTTACATACCTGCTTCCTACCAAGCTTTCCTGAGCTTTATAAACAACCCACTTGGGGTGGAGAGATGGCTCTGAAGGTAAAGCGCATACCACACAAGCAAGAAAGTGGGATCATAAAAGCCAAGAAGGAATGGTGGCCCAGCTCTAAGTCCAACCTTTGGAAAGCAGAGAGTAGGCTGGCTGGCTGCATTAGCATCAGCAAGCTCTGGATTCAACTGAGACACCCTGCCTCAGGGAATAAGTGGGGAGCAACTAAGAAACTTACCCAGTGCCAGACTTGAGCCTCCGTGAACACACACACACTACATGCATGCACACTACATATACACAAAAACATATAAATGCATAACAAAGTCCACCCACAGTCCTCACACACTGTTGTTCACGCCGTGGGTCCCAGATGATAAGGTAAAATCAAATTAGATTCTGCCATTCCAGTACATACTCCCATTTAGGGCAAGAGGGTCACTCACGATGTACAGCAGGCACATGAGCATAATGAAAATGTATGGCCTGCTGTAAGAAGGAACATCCTTTTAATATTTGATAAGTGGAAGAATCACAAGTGAATAGTCCAAACATTCAAAACAAAATTGCCCTTAACATTTTAAACCCGGGGGCCAGTCTGACCATAAGATGAGTCTAAGGCATTGAACGTCCATAAGAACAGGAAAGCCAAGACCCTTATAACAAAAGAATGTTATAAAATGCTGTGAATGGCTGAGGTTCTGGCCCCGTAGCTCATAAAGTAGGAGACAAAGGAACATTTTCCAGTCAGGCAGGAACAGCCTGACCTAAGCTGACCCCTCTCTTCCTCATGCATATTCCTGGTCAGGAATAGATATCATCTATGTCACTTTATTTGGGAAAATATCATAGCTAGGCCTGTAGAAATGACTCGGTGGTTAAGAGTACTACATACTGGCCTTGTAGAAGACCCAAGTTCAGTCCCCAGAACCCATGTCTGGCAGCTCACAACCTTCTACAACCCCAGCTCCAGGGTTACCCATAGTCTCTGGCTTCCAAGGTCACCTGCACTCATGTGCATATACCTCCACACACATACAGCATACATATATTTATTTA
Source organism: Mus musculus (assembly GCF_000001635.26). Taxonomy (NCBI): domain Eukaryota; kingdom Metazoa; phylum Chordata; class Mammalia; order Rodentia; family Muridae; genus Mus; species Mus musculus. The sequence continues at coordinate 83,013,474 of NC_000074.6, forward strand.
AAATTAAGTCTTTAAAATATTGATGGCTATTAATTATATCCATCAGATTTGACTTAATTATGCTCTTGTTATGAAATTTGGATTATAGAACATTCTTTTTATAGTTATTTACTTATAGCTATTCAAATTGTTTATATCCATTCATTTATTGCTTGTGGCTAGGAGACAGGCCATATGCATGTGCACTGACACACAGATTATGATAATCCAATCCCTCTTTCTTTTTTTTTCAGATTTATTTATTTCTTATGTGTAAGTACACTGTAGCTGTCTTCATATAATCCGGAAGAGGGAGTCAGATCCTGTTACAGATGATTGTGAGCCACCATGTGGTTGCTAGGATTTGAACTCAGGACCTTTGGAAGAGCAATCAGTGCTCTTAAACACTGAACCATCTCTCCAGTCCTCCCACTCCCTCTTTCTGCTACGTACCAGCCCAGATGTGTTTTCTTTTGTGTGTGTGTGTGTGTATGTATGTGTGCGTGTGTGTGTGTTTATTTTATACTCTTTTTTTTAATTAGGTATTTATTTCATTTAAATTTCCAATACTATCCCAAAAGTCCCACACATGCTCCCCCACCCACTCCCCTACCCACCTACTCCCACTTCTTGGCCCTGGCGTTCCCCTGTACTGAGGCAGATAAAGTTTGCACGACCAATGGGACTCTCTTTCCACTGATGGCCGACTAGGCCATTTTCTGATACATATGCAGCTAGAGACATGAGCTCTGGGGCGTATTGGTTAGTTCATATTGTTGTTCCACCTATAGGGTTGCAGATCCCTTTAGCTCCTTGGGTACTTTCTCTAGCTACTTCATTGGGGGCCCTGTGATCCATCCAGTAGCTGACTGTGAGCATCCACTTCTGTGTTTGCTAGGCCCCGGAATAGTCTCACAAGAGACAGCTATATCTGGGTCCTTTCAGCAAAATCTTGCTAGTGTATGCAATGGTGTCAGCGTTTGAAAGCTGATTATGGGATGGATCCCCGGATATGGAAGTCTCTACATGATCCATCCTTTTGTCTCAGCTCCAAACTGTGTCTCTGTAACTCCTTCCATGGGTGTTTTGTTCCCAATTCTAAGAAGGGGCAAAGTGTCAACAATTTGGTCTTCGTTCTTCTTGAGTTTCATGTGTTTCACTAATTGTATCTTATATCTTGGGTATTCTAAGTTTCTGGGCTAATATCCACTTATTAGTGAGTACATATTGTGTGAGTTCTTTTGTGATTGGGTTACCTCACTCAGGATGATGCCCTCCAGGTCCATCCATTTACCTAGGAATTTCATAAATTCATTCATTTTAATAGCTGAGTAGTACTCCATTGTGTAAATGTATCACATTTTCTGTATCCATTCCTCTGTTGAGGGGCATCTGGGTTCTTTCCAGCTTCTGGCTATTACAAATAAGGCTGCTATGAAAATAGTGGAGCATGTGTCCTTCTTACCGGTTGGAACATCTTCTGGATATATACCCAGGAGAGGTATTGCTGAATCCTCCGGTAGTACTATGTCCAATTTTCTGAGGAACCGCCAAACTGATTTCCAGAGTGGTTGTACAAGCTTGCAATCCCACCAACAATGAAGGAGTGTTCCTCTTTCTCCACATCCTCGCCAGCATCTGCTGTCACCTGAATTTTTGATCTTAGCCATTCTGACTGGTGTGAGGTGGAATCTCAGGGTTGTTATGATTTGCATTTCCCTGATGATTAAGGATGTTGAACATTTTTTCAGGTGCTTCTCTGCCATTTGGTATTCCTCAGGTGAAAATTCTTTGTTTAGCTCTGAGCCCCAATTTTAATGGGGTTATTTGATTTTCTGGGGTCCACCTTCTTGAGTTCTTTATATATTTTGGATATTAGTCCCCTATCTGATTTGGGATAGGTAAAGATCCTTTCCCAATCTATTGGTGGTCTTTTTGTCTTATTGACGGTGGGTCTTTTGCCTTGCAGAAGTTTGCAACTTTATGAGGTCCCATTTATCGATTCTCGATCTTACAGCACAAGCCATTACTGTTCTATTCAGGAATTTTTTCCCTGTACCCATATCTTCGAGACTTTTCGCTACTTTCTCCTCTATAAGTTTCAGTGTCTCTGGTTTTATGTGGAGTTCCTTGATCCACTTAGATTTGACCTTAGTACAAGGAGATAGGAATGGATCAATTTGCATTCTTCTACATGATAACCACCAGTTGTGCCAGCACCATTTGTTGAAAATGCTGTCTTTTTTCACTGGATGGTTTTTGCTCCCTTGTCACAGATCAAGTGACCATAAGTGTGTGAGTTCATTTCTGGGTCTTCAATTCTATTCCATTGGTCTACTGGTCTGTCTCTATACCAGTACCATGCAGTTGTTATCACAATTGCTCTGTAGTACAGCTTTAGGTCAGGCATGGTGATTCCACCAGAGGTTCTTTTATCCTTGAGAAGAGTTTTTGCTATCCTAGGTTTTTTGTTATTCCAGATGAATTCGCGGATTGCCCTTTCTAATTCATTGAAGAATTGAGTTGGAATTTTGATGGGGATTGCATTGAATCTGTAGATTGCTTTTGGCAAGATAGCCATTTTTACAATGTTGATCCTGCCAATCCATGAGCATGGGAGATCTTTCCATCTTCTGAGATCTTCTTTAATTTTTTTCTTCAGAGACTTTAAGTTCATATCATACAGATCTTTCACTTCCTTAGTTAGAGTCACACCAAGGTATTATATATTATTTGTGACTATTGAGAAGGGTGTTGTTTCCCTAATTTCTTTCTCAGCCTGTTTATCCTTTGTGTGCAGAAAGGCCATTGACTTGTTTGAGTTCATTTTATATCCAGCTACTTCATTGAATCTGTTTATCAAGTTTAGGAGTTCTCTGATGGAAATTTTAGGGTCACTTATATATACTATCATATAGTCTGCAAAAAGTGATATTTTGACTTATTCTTTTCCAATTTGTATCCCCTTGATCTTCTTTTGTTGTCTAATTGCTCTGGCTAGGACTTCAAGTACAATGTTGAATAGGTAGGGAGAAAGTGGGCAGCCTTCTCTAGTCCCTGATTTTAGTGGGATTGCTTCCAGCTTCTCACCATTTACTTTGATGTTGGCTACTGGTTTGCTGTAGATTGCTTGTATTATGTTTGGGTATGGGCCTTGAATTCCTGATCTTTCCAAGATTTTTATCATGAATGGGTGTTGGATTTGTCAAATGCTTTCTCAGCATCTAACTAGATGATCGTGTGGTTTTGTCTTTGAGTTTGTTTATATAATGGATTACGTTGATGGATTTCCATATATTGAACCATCCCTGCATCCCTGTGATGAAACCTACTTGGTCAGGATGGATGGTTGTTTTGTTGTGTTCTTGGATTTGATTAGCAAGAATTTTATTGAGTAATTTTGCACCGGTATTCATAAGGGAAATTGGTCTGAAGTTTTCTATCTTTGTAGGGTCTTTTTGTGGTTTAGGTATCAGAGTAATTGTGGCTTCATAGAATGAGTTGGGTAGAGTACCTTCTGTTTCTGTTTTGTGGAATAGTTTGTGAAGTACTGGGATTAGATCTTCATTGAAGGTTTCTTAGAATCCTGCACTAAACCCATCTGGTCCTGGGCTTTTTTGGTTGGGAGACTATTAAAGACTGCTTCTATTTCTTTAGGGGATATAGGACTGTTTAGATCATTAACCTGATCTTGATTTAACTTTGGTACCTGGTATCTGTCTAGAAACTTGTCCATTTCATCCAAGTTCTCCAGTTTTGTTGAGTATAGCCTTTTGTAGAAGGATCTGATGGTGTTTTGGATCTTCAGGATCTGTTGTTATGTTTCCCTTTTCCTTTCTGATTTTGTTAATTAGGATGCTTTCCCTGTGTCCTCTAGTGAGTTTGGCTAAGGGTTTATCTACCTTGTTGATTTTCTCAAAGAACCAGCTCCTTGTTTGGTTGATTCTTTGAATAGTTCTTCTTGTTTCCACTTGGTTGATTTTGCCCCTGAGTTTGATTATTTCCTGCCTTCTACTTCTCTTGGGTGAATTTGCTTCCTTTTGTTCTAGAGCTTTTAGGTGTGTTGTCAAGCTGCTAGTGTGTGATCTCTCTAGTTTCTTTTAGGAGGCACTCAGAGCTATGAGTTTTCCTCTTAGAAATGTTTTCATTGTGTCCCATAAGTTTGGGTATGTTGTGGCTCCATTTTCATTAAACTCTAAAAAGCCTTTAATTTCTTTCTTTATTCCTTCCTTGATCAAGGTATCATTGAGAAGAGTGCTGTTGAGTTTCCACGTAAATGTTGGCTTTCTATTATTTATTTTGTTATTGAAGATCAGCCTTAATCCATATTGATCTGATAGGAAGAATGGGACTATTTCAATATTTTTGTATCTGTTGAGGCTTGTTTTGTGACCAATTATGTGGTCAATTTTGGAGAGGGTACCATGAGGTGCTACGAAGAATGTATATCCTTTTGTTTTAGGATAAAATGTTCTGTAGATATCTGTTAAGTCCATTTGTTTCATAACTTCTGTTAGTTTCACTGTGTTCCTGTTTAGTTTCTGTTTCCATGATCTGTCCATTGGTGAAAGTGGTATGTTGAAGTCTCCCACTATTATTGTGTGAGGTGTAATGTGTGCTTTGAGCTTTACTAAAGTTTCTTTAATGAATTGGCTGCCCTTGTATTTGGAGCATAGATATTCAGAATTGAGAGTTCCTCCTGAAAGATTTTACCTTTAATGAGTATGAAGTGCCCCTCCTTGTTTTTTTTTTTTTATGACTTTGGGTTGGAATTCGATTTTATTCGATATTAGAATGGCTACTCCAGCTTGTTTCTTCAGACCATTTGCTTGGAAAATTGTTTTCCAGCCTTTTACTCTGAGGTAGTGTCTGTCTTTTTCCCTGAGATGGGTTTCCTGTAAGCAGGAAAATGTTGTGTCCTGTTTGTGTAGCCAGTCCGTTAGTCTATGTTTTTGTATTGGTGAATTGATTCCATTGATATTAAGAGATATTAAGGAAAAGTAATTGTTGCTTCCTATTATTTTTGTTGTTAATGTTGGCATTCTGTTCTTGAGGCTGTCTTCTTTTAGGTTAGTTGAAGAATTACTTTCTTGATTTTTCTAGGAGGTGGTTTTCGTCCTTGTATTTTTTTTTCTGTTATTATCCTTTGAAGGGCTGGATTCGTGGAAAGATAATGTGTGAATTTGGTTTTTTCATGGAATACTTTGGTTTCTCCATCTAAGGTAATTGAAAGTTTTGCTGGGTATAGTAGCCTGGGTTGGCATTTGTGTTCTCTTAGTGTCTGTATAACATCTGTCCAGGATACTCTGGCTTTTATAGTCTCTGGTGAGAAATCTGGTGTAATTCTGATAGGCTTGCCTTTATTTGTTACTTGACCTGACATTTTTCCCTTACTGCTTTTAATATTCTATCTTTATTTAGTGCATTTGTTGTTCTGATTATTATGTGTCAGGAGGAATTTCTTTTCTGGTCCAGTCTATTTGGAGTTCTGTAGGCTTCTTGTATGTTCATGGGCATCTCTTTCTTTAGGTTTGGAAAGTTTTCTTCTATAATTTTGTTGAAGATATTTGCTGTCCCTTTGAGTTGAAAATCTTCATTCTCATCTACTCTTATTATCCATAGGTTTGGTCTTCTCATTGTGTCCTGTATTTCCTGGATGTTTTGAGTTGGGATCTTTTTGCCTTTTGTATTTTCTTTGATTGTTGTGCTGATGTTCTCTATGGAATCTTCTGCACCTGAGATTCTCTCTTCCATCTCTTGTATTCTGTTGCTCATGCTCGCATCTATGGTTCCAGATTTCTTTCCTAGGGTTTCTATCTCCAGCATTGCCTCACTTTGAGTTTTCTTTATTGTGTCTACTTCCCTTTTTAGGTCTAGTATGGTTTTGTTCATTTCCATCATCTGTTTGGATATGTTTTCCCGTTTTTCTATAAGGACTTGCAACTCTTTAGCAGTGTTCTCCTGTATTTCTTTAAGTGAATTATTAAAGACCTTCTTGATGTCTTCTACCACCATCATGAGATATGCCTTTAGATCTGGGTCTAGGTTTTCTGATGTGTTGGGGTGCCCTGGACTGGCTGAGGTACTGTACTGGGTTCTGATGATGGTGAGTGGTCTTGGTTTTTGTTAGTAAGATTCTTATGTCTGCCTTTCCCTGTCTGGTAAACTCTGGAGTCAGTTGTTATAGCTGTCTCTGGTTAGAGTTTGTTCCTCTCGTGATTCTGTTATTCTCCACCAGCAGACTGGGGAGACTAGCTCACTCCTTAGTTTCAGTGGTCATAGCACTCTCTGCAGGCAAGCTCTCCTCTTTCAGGGAAGGTGCACAGATATCTGGCGTTCATACTTGCCTCTTGGCAGAAGATGAAGGCCCGAAACAGGACCTGTCCCAGATAGCTTCTGTAGTCCACACTCTCACCTGTGAAGACTAGTCTCCGTGGAGTCTGGGATCCAAGATGTCTCCCGCAGATGCTCTGCCAAAGCCCTCCTGGGCCAGGTGGACACCTATCCTCTGGCAGGGAAGGTGCCCGGATGTCTGGAGCCCAAAAAGGGGGTTGCCTCAGAAGCTCTGTGGCTCCTGCCTGTCCCAGAAGCTGTTAGCTTCTGTAGTCCACACTCTCACCTGTGCAGAGTAGTCTTGGTTGAGTCCAGGAACCAAGATGTCTCCCACAAATGCTCAGGCAAATTGTTTTGTTTTTTTAAAGCATAGCTTTCAAGGGTCCCATGGCTCAATTGGAAAATTGTTGAAAATAGAATATATATATATATATATATATATATATATATATATATATATATATATAAACTAACAAAGAAAATAATGACATCATTCTTAGAACTAACAGTTATTGCATGTATACTTTTTTTTCCATTTTTTATTAGGTATTTAGCTCATTTACATTTCCAATGCTATACCAAAAGTCCCCCATACCCACCCACCCCCAATCCCCTACCCACCCACTCCCCCTTTTTGGCCCTGGCGTTCCCCTGTACTGGGGCATATAAAGTTTGCCTGTCCAATGGGCCTCTCTTTCCAGTGATGGCCGACTAGGCCATCTTTTGATACATATACAGCTAGAGTCAAGAGCTACGGGGTATTGGTTAGTTCATAATGTTGTTCCACCTATAGGGTTGCAGATCCCTTTAGCTCCTTGGCTACTTTCTCTAGCTACTCCATTGGGAGCCCTGTGATCCATCGATTAGCTGACAGTGAGCATCCACTTCTGTGTTTGCTAGGCCCCGGCATAGTCTCACAAGAGACAGCTACATCTGGGTCCTTTCAATAAAATCTTGCTAGTGTATGCAATGATGTCAGCGTTTGGATGCTGATTATGGGGTGGATCCCTGCATATGGAAGTCTCTACATGGACCATCCTTCATCTCAGCTCCAAACTTTGTCTCTGTAATTCCTTCCAAGGGTATTTTGTTCCCACTTCTAAGGAGGGACATAGTGTCCACACTTCAGTCTTCATTTTTCTTGAGTTTCATGTGTTTAGGAAATTGTATCTTATATCTTGGGTATCCTAGGTTTCGGGCTAATATCCACTTATCAGTGAGTACATATTGTGTGAGTTCCTTTGTGAATGTGTTACCTCACTCAGGATGATACCCTCCAGGTCCATCCATTTGGCTAGGAATTTCATAAATTCATTCTTTTTAATAGCTGAGTAGTACTCCATTGTGTAGATGTACCACATTTTCTGTATCCATTCCTCTGTTGAGGGGCATCTGGGTTCTTTCCAGCTTCTGGCTATTATAAATAAGGCTGCTATGAACATAGTGGAGCATGTGTCCTTCTTACCAGTTGGGGCATCTTCTGGATATATGCCCAGGAGAGGTATTGCTGAATCCTCCGGTAGTACTATGTCCAATTTTCTGAGGAACCGCCAGACTGATTTCCAGAGTGGTTGTACAAGCCTGCAATCCCACCAACAATGGAGGAGTGTTCCTCTTTCTCCACATCCACGCCAGCATCTGCTGTCACCTGAATTTTTGATCTTAGCCATTCTGACTGGTGTGAGGTGGAATCTCAGGGTTGTTTTGATTTGCATTTCCCTGATGATTAAGGATGTTGAACATTTTTTCAGGTGCTTCTCTGCCATTCGGTATTCCTCAGGTGAGAATTCTTTGTTCAGTTCTGAGCCCCATTTTTTAATGGGGTTATTTGATTTTCTGAAGTCCACCTTCTTGAGCTCTTTATATATGATGGATATTAGTCCCCTATCGGATTTAGGATAGGTAAAGATCCTTTCCCAATCTGTTGGTGGTCTTTTAGTCTTATTGACGGTGTCTTTTGCCTTGCAGAAACTTTGGAGTTTCATTAGGTCCCATTTGTCAATTCTCGATCTTACAGCACAAGCCATTGCTGTTCTGTTCAGGAAGTTTTCCCCTGTGCCCATATCTTCAAGGCTTTTCCCCACTTTCTCCTCTATAAGTTTCAGTGTCTCTGGTTTTATGTGAAGTTCCTTGATCCACTTAGATTTGACCTTAGTACAAGGAGATAAGTATGGATCGATGCGCATTCTTCTACATGATAACAACCAGTTGTGCCAGCACCAATTGTTGAAAATGCTGTCTTTCTTCCACTGGATGGTTTTTGCTCCCTTGTCGAAGATCAAGTGACCATAGGTGTGTAGGTTCATTTCTGGGTCTTCAATTCTATTCCATTGGTCTACTGGTCTGTCTCTATACCAGTACCATGCAGTTTTTATCACAATTGCTCTGTAGTAAAGCTTTAGGTCAGGCATGGTGATTCCACCAGAGGTTCTTTTATCCTTGAGAAGAGTTTTTGCTATCCTAGGTTTTTTGTTATTCCAGATGAATTTGCAAATTGCTCCTTCTAATTCGTTGAAGAATTGAGTTGGAATTTTGATGGGGATTGCATTGAATCTGTAGATTGCTTTTGGCAAGATAGCCATTTTTACAATGTTGATCCTGCCAATCCATGAGCATGGGAGATCTTTCCATCTTCTGAGATCTTCTTTAATTTCTTTCTTCAGAGATTTGAAGTTTTTATCATACAGATCTTTCACTTCCTTAGTTAGAGTCACTCCAAGATATTTTATATTATTTGTGACTATTGAGAAGGGTGTTGTTTCCCTGATTTCTTTCTCAGCCTGTTTATTCTTTGTATAGAGAAAGGCCATTGACTTGTTTGAGTTTATTTTATATCCAGCTACTTCACCGAAGCTGTTTATCAGGTTTAGGAGTTCTCTGGTAGAATTTTTAGGGTCACTTATATATACTATCATATCATCTGCAAAAAGTGATATTTTGACTTCCTCTTTTCCAATTTGTATCCCCTTGATCTCCTTTTGTTGTCGAATTGCTCTGGCTAATACTTCAAGTACTATGTTGAAGAGGTAGGGAGAAAGTGGGCAGCCTTGTCTAGTCCCTGATTTTAGTGGGATTGCTTCCAGCTTCTCTCCATTTACTTTGATGTTGGCTATTGGTTTGCTGTAGATTGCTTTTATCATGTTTAGGTATGGGCCTTGAATTCCTGATCTTTCCAACACTGTTATCATGAATGGGTGTTGGATCTTGTCAAATGCTTTTTCTGCATCTAACGAGATGATCATGTGGTTTTTGTCTTTGAGTTTGTTTATATAATGGATTACGTTGATGGATTTTCGTATATTAAACCATCCCTGCATCCCTGGAATAAAACCTACTTGGTCAGGATGGATGATTGCTTTAATGTGTTCTTGGATTCTGTTAGCGAGAATTTTATTGAGGATTTTTGCATCGATATTCATAAGAGAAATTGGTCTGAAGTTCTCTATCTTTGTTGGATCTTTCTGTGGTTTAGGTATCAGAGTAATAGTGGCTTCATAAAATGAGTTGGGTAGAGTACCTTCTACTTCTATTTTGTGAAATAGTTTGTGAAGAACTGGAATTAGATCTTCTTTGAAGGTCTGATAGAACTCTGCACTAAACCCATCTGGTCCTGGGCTTTTTTTGGCTGGGAGACTATTGATAACTGCTTCTATTTCTTTAGGTGATATGGGACTGTTTAGATGGTCAACTTGATCCTGATTCAACTTTGGTACCTGGTATCTGTCCAGAAATTTGTCCATTTCATCCAGGTTTTCCAGTTTTGTTGAGTATAGCCTTTTGTAGAAGGATCTGATGGTGTTTTGGATTTCTTCAGGATCTGTTGTTATGTCTCCCTTTTCATTTCTGATTTTGTTAATTAGGATTTTGTCCCTGTGCCCTTTAGTGAGTCTAGCTAAGGGTTTATCTATCTTGTTGATTTTTTCAAAGAACCAACTCCTCGTTTGGTTAATTCTTTGAATAGTTCTTCTTGTTTCCACTTGGTTGATTTCACCCCTGAGTTTGATTATTTCCTGCCTTCTACTCCTCTTGGGTGAATTTGCTTCCTTTTTTTCTAGAGCTTTTAGATGTGTTGTCAAGCTGCTAGTATGTGCTCTCTCCCGTTTCTTCTTGGAGGCACTCAGAGCTATGAGTTTCCCTCTTAGAAATGCTTTCATTGTGTCCCATAGGTTTGGGTACGTTGTGGCTTCATTTTCATTAAACTCTAAAAAGCCTTTAATTTCTTTCTTTATTCCTTCCTTGACCAAGGTATCATTGAGAAGAGTGTTGTTCAGTTTCCATGTGAATGTTGGCTTTCCATTATTTATGTTGTTATTGAAGATCAGTCTTAGGCCATGGTGGTCTGATAGGATACATGGGACAATTTCAATATTTTTGTATCTGTTGAGGCCTGTTTTGTGACCAATTATATGGTCAATTTTGGAGAAGGTCCCGTGAGGTGCTGAGAAGAAGGTATATCCTTTTGTTTTAGGATAAAATGTTCTGTAGATATCTGTCAGGTCCATTTGTTTCATAACTTCTGTTAGTTTCACTGTGTCCCTGTTTAGTTTCTGTTTCCACTATCTGTCCATTGATGAAAGTGGTGTGTTGAAGTCTCCCACTATTATTGTGTGAGGTGCAATGTGTGCTTTGAGCTTTACTAAAGTGTCTTTAATGAATGTGGCTGCCCTTGCATTTGGAGCGTAGATATTCAGAATTGAGAGTTCCTCTTGGAGGATTTTACCTTTGATGAGTATGAAGTGTCCCTCCTTGTCTTTTTTAATAACTTTGGGTTGGAAGTCGATTTTATCCGATATTAAAATGGCTACTCCAGCTTGTTTCTTCAGACCATTTGCTTGGAAAATTGTTTTCTAGCCTTTCACTCTGAGGTAGTGTCTGTCTTTTTCCCTGAGATGGGTTTCCTGTAAGCAGCAGAAAGTTGGGTCCTGTTTGTGTAGCCAGTCTGTTCGTCTATGTCTTTTTATTGGGGAATTGAGTCCATTGATATTAAGAGATATTAAGGAAAAGTAATTGTTGCTTCCTGTTGTTTTTGTTGTTAAAGTTGGCATTCTGTTCTTGTGGCTGTCCTCTTTTAGTTTTGTTGAGGGATTATCTTCTTGTTTTTCCTAGGGCATGGTTCCCGTCCTTGTATTGGTTTTTTTCTGTTATTATCCTTTGAAGGGCTGGATTCGTGGAGAGATAATGGGTGAATTTAGTTTTGTCATGAAATACTTTGGTATCTCCATCTATGGTAATTGAGAGTTTGGCCGGGTATAGTAGCCTGGGCTGGAATTTGTGTTCTCTTAGTGTCTGTATAACATCTGTCCAGGCTCTTCTGGCTTTCATAGTCTCTGGTGAAAAATCTGGTGTAATTCTGATAGGCTTGCCTTTATATGTTACTTGACCTTTTTCCCTTACTGCTTTTAGTATTCTATCTTTATTTAGTGCATTTGTTGTTCTGATTATTATGTGTCGGGAGGAATTTCTTTTCTGGTCCAGTCTATTTGTAGTTCTGTAGGCTTCTTGTATGTTCATGGGTATCTCTTTCTTTAGATTTGGGAAGTTTTCTTCAATAATTTTGTTGAAGATGTTTGCTGGTCCTTTGAGTTGAAAATCTTCATTCTCATCCACTCCTATTATCCGTAGGTTTGCTCTTCTCATTGTGTCCTGGATTTCCTGGATGTTTTGAGTTAGGATCTTTTTGCATTTTCCATTTTCTTTTATTGTTGTGCCGATCTTCTCTATGGAATCTTCTGCACCTGAGATTCTCTCTTCCATTTCTTGTATTCTGTTGCTAATGCTCGCATCTATAGTTCCAGATTTCTTTCCTAGTGTTTCTATCTCCACTGTTGCCTCACTTTGGGTTTTCTTTATTGTGTCTACTTCCCTTTTTAGGTCTTGGATGGTTTTATTCAATTCCATCACCTGTTTGGTTGTGTTTTCCTGCAATTCTTTAAGGGATTTTTGTGTTTCCTCTTTAATGTCTTCTACCTGTTTGGTTATGTTTTCCTGTAATTCTTTAAGGGATTTTTGTGTTTCCTCATTAGTCTTCTACTTGTTTAGCAGTGTTCTCCTGTATTTCTTTAAGTGAGTTATTTAAGTCCTTCTTGATGTCCTCTACCATCATCATGAGATATGCTTTTAAATCCAGGTCTAGCTTTTCAGGTGTGTTGGGGTGCCCTGGACTGGGCGAAGTGGGAGTGCTGGGTTCTGATGATGGTGAGTAGTCCTGGTTTCTGTTAGTAAGATTCTTACGTTTACCTTTCGCCATCTGGTAATCTCTGGAGTTAGTTGTTATAGTTGTCTCTGTTTAGAGATTGTTCCTCTGGTGATTTTGTTACACTATATCAGCAGACCAGGGAGACTAGCTCTCTTCCCTGAGTTTCAGTGGTCAGAGCAGTCTCTGCAGGCAAGCTCTCCTCTTTCAGGGAGGTGCACAGTTATCTGGTGTTTGGACCTCCTCCTGGCCGAAGATGAAGGCCCAAAACAGGATTTTTCCCAGAAGCTGTGTTGCTTTGGCCTGCAGACTGCCCGCTTCGGAGTCCCAGAATCAAGGTGGCCCCCGCAGAACGTGAGGCAGAAGCCTCACGGGCTTTGCGGACACCTGTGCTCTGACCAGGAAGGTGGCAGGTTGTCTGTAGCTGAAAATGGCGCCGCCTCAGAGGCTCCGAGGCTCTCGCCCGGTCCAGAAGCTGCTGGCCTCTGTGTTCCACACTCTCACCCGCAGACCGCCCACCTCGGAGTCCTGGAACCAAGGTGGCCCCCACGGAACGTGAGGCAGAAGCCTCTCGGGCCGGGTGGACCCCTGTGCTCTCACCAGGAAGGTGGCCGGTTGTCTGGAGCCGGAAATGGCGCCGCCTCAGAGGCTCTGTCGCATGTATACTTTAAATACTATGTAGTCGATAGTTGATAATGATGTATTCTAATGTCTCAGCTACTTAAAAGTAAGCATGCCCTTGTACATTTAGAAATTACTTTAAAATTGGTAGGTGATAACATGAGAGTCCACTCTTTGCATTGATTTACGTCAATTGCTCTGCTTTTAATTTGCTTCCAATATTTCGTCATTCTGAAATCATAAAGTTTGAGGTTCTAAATTGAGTCATAGGATGCACACTTCAAAGCTGATTTATTGGGTTTAGTGTGATGTAGAAGCATCATGAGAAGTTTTCTCAAATTGTTTTCTTGGAAGATGGTAATGATTGACAGCTCACTAGCTGCATGGGGTGGGTGTTTCATTAGTGCCCGCTGGAACTACAGACTTGTACTTTATAAAGAGTCTCTCTATCCTGGTAGGCAAATATTAGGATATTAAATTCCTGTTTTGATTTATTTCTCTGAGATTTTACCTTTCGCTAACGTAATTTTATAGCTTATACAAGTTGATGTTGATTGGACGGTGTCTCTAATTTGAGATGTTAGGCTAGAATGGGACCTGTGACCTAAAATTGATAAACATCTTCACTAGTTCTAGATTTTTCTTATTTGGGGTAAATAATGCTTTTTCTCACCTGAATGCATTTTATTTTTATAATGCTTTTTGATTAATGGAGTTTTTAAAATTATGTTGTAAAATGTGTGTGTTTCAGAGGTTGGGGAGATTGCTCAGCACGTCAAACGTTTGGCTCTCAATCATGAAAAGCTGAGTTTGGATTCCCAGCAGCACATTTAAAAGAAGTAAAAAAGCTGGACAGGGTGCAACACTAGGAGGGGCTGAGGCTCCAGGGGCTCCTCTGGTCTAGGCAGGCTCAGTGAGAAACCCTGTCTCAAATATAAATATTTAAATGTGCACCCAAGCACAGAGACTGCATAAGTTCATAAGCAGACTTTCATGTGACTACTGGTCAGAAAATGAAAACAACCATACTTTTAACTATAAGGAAATCATCTAACAAGTTTGGGTCATCTATCCAGTGGAATACTTCTTAGCAATCAAAAGAAGCTGCTGATGTTCAGTGAGGCACAGATAATTGGAGAAACATTATTCTGAGCACAAGATATCCCAGGGAAAAAAATATCTACTTTGTAATTCTGTATGCATGAAATAATAACAAGGAAAACTACTCTCTAGGGAGGAGTTGTGTGGCAGAATATGGTTGCTGACTATGAGCAGGAAAGGACTTGCTGGGGTGACAGAGTGATGTGCCTGTGTACCTGGATGCTAAGCATGCTTACACCTAAAGGCCCCTGTGTGTGTAAAAGGCATGACTTCTATTGCATTACAGCTTCATCTAAAGTAATTCCATAGCTCTCCCATAAACTTTATACAATGGTCAAAATCACATTACATTCAAGTAGAAACTTGGCTGGTGGTAGTTCTTTAACCATTTTTCTCTGACTACTTCAGATGTTTATGTGCACAGCTCTTCAGATGCACAGCTTCTGTAACTTCCAGTGACTACATATCACTTAAGGAAGGGAATAATGGAAAGACGCATGAAAAAAGTAGCCAGGCTGGGAGACCTCAATGTGCTCACTTGTGTCACCTACAACAACAAAAAAAAAAAAAGGTGACTTAAGAACAGGATCATGCACTGTAGTAACCCCATTAAATATGGCATTCAAGTGTCCTGGTCCCTGGTCACATTCATCAACTAGACACACAGGATGAATGCCAGCTAGCTTTGCTGCTCTAGCCAAATGGTATAATTAGACCAGGGTCAAGTTCTAAGGACAGAGCCTTTGGCTAACTTAAAGCCAGGGCCCCGCAGTTACCTCCCAACTTGCATTCTCAGGCTCTGCCACTGGAATTTAAAAAGGTTAGCTGTAGCCTGGCAGTGGTGGTGCACACCTTTAATCCTAGCACTTGAGAGGCAGAGGCACGTGGATTTTTTAGTTCAAGGCCAGCCTGGTCTACAGAGTGAGTTCCAAGACAGCCAGAGATACACAGAGAAACCCTGTCTCAAAAAAAAAAGAAAGAAAGAAAGAAAGAAAGAAAGAAAGAAAGAAAGAAAGAAAGAAAGAAAGAAAGAAAGAAAGAAAGAAAGAAAGAAAGAGAAAGAAAGAAAAAGAAGAAGAAGAAGAAGAAGAAGAAGAAGAAGAAGAAGAAGAAGAAGAAGAAGAAGAAAGAAAAAAAAGAAAACAAACAAACAAACAAAGGTTAGCCGTAAGAAGAGCCAACCTAGCATTGTTTCGCTTTTAATTTTGTTGGGTTTTCTTCCATGTTGTTTAAACACAACAGGAAAGAGAGACAGCTGGGTAAAATAAACAGTTATCAGAAGAGTTGAACTCTGAGAAGCATTTTACACTTTACAAATCACTTGTACATTATTTTCTAATCTATACCTCACAAGAGCCTAGAATATACACAGGACAGGTACCGCAATGACCTCTGTATTTCACTAAAGGAAAACTTGAACTTTTCCTTCGGTCGCCCAGAGCCTCGGCGTGCTTTCCCCTCCAAGTCCATGTTCCCTCTGCTGCAGCCCTGGCTGTGACCATGACACATCCCCCAGCTCAGCCCTGCTCTGATCCAGGCAGAAGGGGTGATGAAAAGAACCTTTGTTTTGGCTGAAAAATATCTGCATCCGATACTGGAGTTACTCTATACCGAACACCCAAGACCCCGTGACAACCAGAGCAAACCTACCAGCCCTCAAAATCTTCTTTTCTTTCTCCTCTTAATCTGCCCCCTTCTCTGTCTCTTGATTTCCTGAATCTCTCTCCCTCCATCCTCCCCCTCTCTTCTTTCTTCATTCCTCCCTTCCTCTCTCTACTCTCCCTAGCATCTTTTTTTCCTCTCCCTCATTCCCTTCATCCATCTCTTCCTCCTTTTCTCTCTCTCCCCCTCTCCCTTTTTTCATCTCTCTCGATTCCCATGCCGCCACCCCCCCCATCTCTCTCAGTCTGTCTGTCTGTAATAGGGTTTTACTGCTATGAAAAGACACCGTGACCAAGGCAACTCTTATAAAAGACATTTAATTGGGGCTGGCTTACAGGTTCAGAGGTTCAGTTCATTATCATCAAGGCAGACATGGCATAGTGTGGGAGAAGCTAGGAGTTCTGCATCTTGTGCTGAAGGCAAACAGGAGATGACTGGGTTGCAGGGAGTTAAGAGAAGTGTCTCAAAGCCTATGCTCAAAGTGACACACCTCCTCCAACAAGGCCACACCTCCTTATAGTGCTATTCCCTGGGCCAAGCATATTCAAACCACCACTCTCTCCCTCCTTTCCTCTCCTCCACTCTCTCATATGTCTCCTCTTGCATTCTACATCTCTCTCACATGCCTGATGTACCATCTCTCCATCAATGGAACCACTCTCCAGTTGTGTGGTGACATAGAAAAAGAGCATTCATAACCACCAGGATACAGTTACTACTACTTCTGGACACAAGTTCTTTTCTCCCATTTTCTTTCCCTTAAGTGTCATTTGTATTGTTTACCTAAGTTAGATAAGCTGACCTGTAACATGGAATGACTCACCCTTGGTCTCAACATTTCCAGTAGAATTTTGGTGAGCCATGAAGAGTAGACCTTTTTGTTAGTGCAGCAAAGCCTAGTGTATCATGACTGGTAAAGTATCAAAAAGAATGATTTTTGTGGGATTCTGCCCATTATGAGACTCTAGACCTTGGGGGATAGAGTTTTGGGTAGACGGAACCTGGCTTAGTCAATAAGAAGCATCTGGGTGGTAAGTGGATTCACCCCTCCTTCCATGGAGATGAAATGGCAAGGAAGGAGACAGTGGAGGTGAGGAGCTCAGAGTGAAGAATGAGGAAGCAGTATATGTCTCTGCTTTTTCTCCTTACTGGTCTATTCCTGCCCAACCTGTTCACTCTATTTCACAATGCTGCCCTGGCCCATCCTTTCCAACTTTGCTTACCAGATTAGTGTTTAAATTATTATACAGTTCAACTAACCTAGATTTCCCATGCACATGTAACACTGCCCCTTTACCCTGACCCCAACAATTTCCTTTTCTTTGCCATTCTTTCTTCTTGTCTCTACCTTTCAAATCCCCCCATTCTTTAGGCTACACAAGAGACCCTATGATACCTGTTAGGTTCATAAATTCTTCACAATGTAATAGCTCCACTCTCTGAGCTCCATGGCAATTTTACCTGTGTCTCTTAATGCCACTAGAGACATAACTAATTAGCTCATATCACTTACTCATTGAACATGTCATGTAAGCAATATGCAAAGAAGCATGTAATTAAATCAACCATTCTTTTTGATACTTTACTAGTCATGATACACTAGGCTTTGCTGCACTAACAAAAAGGTCTACTCTTCATGGCTCACCAAAATTCTTGCTGTCTTCCAGGGGTTCTGCTGACACAGCAGGCAACTGAGTTGCCTCAGAAGGCTGCTCTCGATTCTCTCTCCATAGCTATCCACCCAGAATCAGTCATATACCTGTAGATGCCATTAAGATAGCTTGTGGCTTTCCCATGTGACTTAAAGAGGGCCATTTGGCACACTGGAAGGACAATGTTCAGCTGCTATAGAGACTCCTGGTGGTATCCTCATTCTACAGGTGGGAATCTGAGGTTCAAGGAGAATAAGCACTTAAAGCAAGAGCATAAAGCTACTCAAGGAAATAGTAGAAATGTGAAGACCTCCACCCCTGTGGCCAAAGAGGAGAAGAGTGGAGCTGAGTGGAAAGCCAGACCAACTCGCTGATTTGAGGACATGGTTTGCTGTGATTCAAGTGTCAGCCCTGCATTTTTCCAGCTCACAGAGCCTTGACCTCAGCCTGCTTCAGTTTCCTTTTCCAAAAATCACCAACAGGTTTTACCTGAAGCAATGGTTGTGGATCAATTATGTATATGACTTGCCTAGAATACAAGGAGTGGTAGTCATTGTCAGGAGCACAAACTCACTTACATTTCACTCTCACATCACTGACAGCTTCGAAAATATGATTCAGACACTCCAAAGTGACATTTCAGCTGCCCATGGAAGCACTGGCTATACTTGTAAGGAGCTGATGTTGCTCCAGAGAATGGGATTCTAAGGGACTCATAGTTTTTAATATGCATGTCATTAAAGAGGGTAAAGCAGCTTGCACCAGTACCCAAATCACATTTTTTTTAAATGTGCATCACTGTTTGGTCTGTGCACTACATATGTTCACAGAGGCCAAGAAATGGCTCTGGATCCCCTTGGTCTAGAGTTACAGAAGTTTGTAAGTCACCCACATTGTGGGTGCTGAAACTAGAAGCTGAGTCCTAGAAGGTAAGCCAGTGCCCTTACCTGCATAGCCCTCTCTTCAACCTCCAGAACCACAAAATTCTTAGTCCAAACTCCTGGGTGGTGGTGTCAAAGAGTCTCTAAAAGTGGATGAGGAGTGAAAGGGAGAACGGCCCTTCTTTTCCAGGGGAGGACAGAAATGTCATCTAACTGGGCAGGCAATCAGACAGCGGGTGATCAACAGAAAGCACTGGGTGTGGGAATGAGTGTGGCCTGGTTTGTCATGACTACTAAGCACGTGTGGACCTACTCACTTCTCAATAGCACTGTGTGGTTCTGCATCCTCGCTGTCTCCATTACTATTCTGTTGTTGTGATAAAATACCCCCACAACTCGGAGGAAGGGCTTATTATGGCTTATGGTTTCAGGATAACACAGTCAGCATAGTGAGGAATATGTGCGACCTGCAAAAAGCTGAGCCACGCTGCAGCCACACTCAGGAAGCAGAGAGAACTGTGTTAATGGAGTTGTTGACAATTTACAGTTAAGGAATGCTAGCACTTTCATTTTGTTGTGTTTGGCCGGAGTTCATTTTGTATGTGTCGGTTTTTATCTTAGACAGAATCTTTATATGTAGCACAGGTTGGCTTTGAACTAATGAGTCTTCTGCATTCGTCCTGGTTGCTAAGCTTGTAGATGTGTGCTATGATAACTAAAGCACTCACTCTCTCTCTCTCTCTCTGTGTCTCTCTCTGTGTCTCTGTCTCTGTCTCTCTGTCTCTGTCTCTGTCTCTCTCTCTCTCTCTCACACACACACACACACACACACGTACACACACACACACTTACTAAGTGGGGAGGGGGGCAGGGAAAAGAGAGAGAGAAAGACTTTCCCTTAAAAGCTACATTCCCATAAGATAAAATGTTACCGATTATAACTGAGTCTTGGAGCGCTGAGATGATTTCCTAAGATTGAAGTAAGAAAAAAACCTCCAGTCTAAGAGTGCGAACTCTCAATGGTTTTTCCACTGTATATAAGAAGGACCCACAAGGGAACTGTGGTATTTCTGTGAAGGGAGGGACCTTGCCTTAGTCATGTGTCTGTGTACTCAGTCCTAGTGCAGAACAGAATAGACGAGAGTGACATAATAAGTGCTCTGTTTTCAGAATATAAATCTGGCAGCAGTGAGTAGGACGGAGATCTGTTCTCTGTGAAAGCCTGACAGCATGGGGAGACATTTAGATGCTCCTGCACTAAGGAGAAAAGTCATGAGGTGATCAGCGGGGAGTCGCAGTATAAAAAGAAAGGAGGAGGAGGAAAGGAAAGGAGGGAGGGAAGAAGGGAGGGAGGGAGGGAGGGAGGGAGGGAGGGAGGGAGGGAGGGAGGGAGGGAGGGAGGGAGGGAGGGAGGCAGAGGAGATGAGAAAGGGGCCAGTGAATAGAGTTGATAGTCGTGTGCAGGTGGGAAAGAGCATTGGATCCTTCAATAAATAAATACACACTCACACAGAAAATGTTTCATGATTATCAGCTCTGTCAGGAACTGTTATCAATACCAAGGGTGCTGTAATGGGAAGCAAATGAGGACTTGGCTCTCGTGGAACTTGTACATTCATTGAAAGATGTACTGGTAAGGGGTCTACAGAGGAACAGACCCAATGGAAGAGACACAGAGATAGATGACAGTAAGACAGGGAGACGGAGGAGAACATAAAGAGAAGAGATGGAGGGAGATTTCAGGGATTTGGACTGCCTGGGTGTAGTGCTCACAGGTCTGAAGTTGCTCTCCAGGGTGGGCCTTGGGCTACACACTTTTGGGCAGGAGTTGATGCTTCAGATTCAAAGGCAGGATATCTTCTCTGGGAAAGCTTAGCATGGTTGAGACCCTTCAAGTGCTTGGATAAGGTCTACCTAGATCAGACGATTATCTACCCACATCTTCCTAGCAATTCCTGGATTGGTGTTGATTGAACAAACAGGCGGCATAGCATTGCTGAGGAGAGGCAAGTGAAGGATGATACTGTGAGAAGTGACTGGTGGCTCCCGTGGAGTCGAGGGTCGGGCCTTCCATGGTTGAGTGACAGATCCCCCATTTCAAAGATGGTTGAGGATATTAAGCAACTTGTCTAAGTGTTAAGAAGGGCTAAAAACTGTTCCTGTTGCCATCGGGTCTCCCATATATGTGCAGAAAACACGTGACAGACCTGACACCCAGGAATACTTAAAGGGACCAAAATGGCTGGCTTCTGCAACACAAGATGGTTAACAGGTTTATACAAGAACCTTACACCCTCAGTATGGACTCTGAACCTGAGGAAGTCAACATTGCTTTGGGGGAGGGGCAAGGAGCCCCTTCACCCAACTTGGGTATTGACAGCTTCTTCTACTATCAGTGAAGCCTATAGGGAGCTCTGTCTTTCTCATGGTGCTCTGGTGCAACTGGCCAGCTTCCCAGCATAGGGTGTTCTAAGAACCATTTTGCTTTCTCTCCTCATTCTGCCAAGAGCATTTATCTCCTCTCCCCTTCATGTGCAGATTGACTACCACTCAGGTTCCAGCCTGGCTATCTCCTTGTACCTAAATTCAGCTCAACCTTGCAGTTGGAAGCCCTGCTCCCAACTCTGTGTATTCATCTAGTAATTTTCAACTAGTAATCTACTTACGTTTGGTTTTATTTTAGAGATTTGTTTCATCAGCCTCTGTCTTAGAAGAGGAGCTAGGTTACTGACATCCTCAGCACTCCTTCTAAGTGTTGAACACAAATGTCATCATATACCCTCAGGAAAACAGTGAATGTGTGAAATCAAGTTTGCAAGCAAGGCAACTGCAGGCTGTCCTGAGCAGTAAGCTGGAACTAGACCTGTGTAGGCCCGGTACTGCTCCTGTCTTTCTAATCCCCAATCTGTACCTTCCAGGATTT
Source organism: Mus musculus (assembly GCF_000001635.26). NCBI lineage: Eukaryota > Metazoa > Chordata > Mammalia > Rodentia > Muridae > Mus > Mus musculus. The sequence goes on from NC_000074.6 coordinate 83,034,819, forward strand.
TGGCTTTGGTGATATGCATGTTCATGTGTGTATGAGTGGTGTGGAAGCCTAAAGTCAACCACAAGTGTCATGCCTCATGTTGTGAGACAAGATTTCTCACTGAGATCTGGGCACTGATATTTTTAGGCTAAGCTGGCTGGCCAGTGAACCTTGGTGATCCATCTGTTTTTGCCTCACCAGTGGGTGTCAGGGTGACAAGCTCAGGCTACCATGGCTGGCTTTTCATATGCCCAGGGAATCAAACTTAGATCATCTACTTAAACAGCAAAAGCATCATTGACTGAGCTCTCTCAGCCCTGGTCCTACTCCACAGACTCCTTAATCGTCCTCAGATTCTGAGTTCTGTTGGATGAACTTCTCCAGTTAGATGGTCCACTTTTTTATGGAACTGAAAAGATCCAGACAGGGATGGAGTGTTCTGAACAAGCCTCCCCACTGAAAACAGAAAGTTCTAGCTGTTCTTGATCCAGGCAGGAAGTGCTAACATCCTCTGCTCATAGGGACTCTTTGGACGGAGAAAGCTTCTGGTGCGCCCAGCCCATGGAGCCTCCACGCAAGGTTGGACATTCAAGATTAGGGCGCTGTCTTCATAGGCAGGCTTTCCCCACCAGGCTGACAAGTCACTGGCTCTTGAGACTGACAATGCAGTTAAGCACAGCCATGTACAGACTGTTAGGTCACCCACAGTGAAATCACAGTCCCTATCTGTCTTCTAACTTGACAACCAGCAGGCCACCAAAGCAGTTTAAAATGTCCTCTTGTTTTACTAAATGTTTCCAGGAGCCCCTCTGCCCTTCTGTGTTTGACTCCCAAATCCAAATGGGAATCATCATTAACCTTAGAGATATCTTCGGATTGTGGCAAAGAAGCTTTGGGATGGGGCACAGCCTTTACAAGTCACCCGACAGGAAAGTTTCCCCCTTGCGTTCTTGCCACCAAGGAAGGGGAGATCTCTGGTTTTACACCCTTCACCTTTAAAAAAAAAGAAAAAAAAGAAAAAACCTTGGAAGGGTCTGCTGCAAACATTATGGGACACTCTTGCTATCCGAGCAGATTTGAGATCATTTCGCACAAGGGAATATTTTGGGGTAGGAGCCCTAGGTCTGCCATGCATCAGTCGAGGGACCTTGGACAGGTCAATGGGCTGTAGTGATCTAGGGAGTACCTCAGTTGCCACTGCTCTAAGATGTATGGTTCTCATTCCAGGCATCTTTTCCACAAGTCCTGTGTTGACCCCTGGCTTCTAGACCATCGCACCTGCCCCATGTGCAAGATGAACATTCTTAAGGCCCTAGGGATCCCGGTAAGCACAGCACAGCCTATAGCCTTGTCCTGTCTGTCTTTTCCCGTTACCTCCAAAGCAGGAAGAAAGACTCTTAGCTGGATATTCCACATCCCCTTGTTGCCATCATCCAACAAACTCTATGTTTGAACACCCATCCCCTCACCTTTGCTCACTCTGATCACACCATGCCCACCATTTGTCTGAGTAAAGGAAGGTACTGCTTGCACAGCTCATAGGCATCTCTTCGGGCTGGGCGAGGTACAGCTGGTCAGCTGAACACCAAGGGCCTCTTTGGCTGCCACACCTGAATGTCCTCAAGGAGATCTACATGCCTCAGTTTGGGTGCTTCCTGCCTCTTGATCACCAAGCATTCTGGGGAAGCTTTCCCTCCCTCTCTGTCCTCCACCACCATCAGCCCTGTCCAATGGGAGGAGAGGACCAAGAACAAGACGGCAACTCAAAGCATCCGCTAAACTCACCTCTCTGGAGACTTTGAGCAAAGAGGAAATCAGAGCCACTTAGATCCAACCCTGCCATAAAGCTGCTTCTCAAACCCATGTGTTTTCTGACATTTAGTGACTCTCCTTAGGGCCAGAATCCTGCCAGCTGGCTTGATGCTCCAGGGAAAGCCTTTCCCAGGATTATATCAAGTGAACACCAGCTGCTGGGTGTCATCCTCTCTGGGCCTATGAGGACAGGAAACAAGCCAGGCCACCAAACCTAAGAAGTGCACAGGGAGACATGAAGAAACACAAGCCCTGACTAAAAAGAACCTCCTAACCGAACAAAGAAACCAGCTCAAACCTGCCCACCCCTCCCCCACCTTGCTACCACCTGTCTGTTGCCACTCCTATTGACAAAGAATAAAGAGAATGGTAATGGTTCAGGAAGTCACTAAAGAATGAGGGCCAGATCACACATCAAAGTGTTCTTGCATGCCAAAGGGCTAATTAGGACTATCAGAGGGCTCTGTTGGACAATGTCCCCAACCTGCTTTGGCTGGCTTGGCTGCCTGTGCCAGCTTCCTCAATGGCAGTTGATCCACCAACCACAAATCCACTCAAGACACTGGAGCTCTGAGGTAGATTTTATTCACGGTGTACTAAATTTTCAGTTCAGAGTTGTGCACGAACAGGGCACACATGGATGTGAGAGGAAATTCACATCTACCACATGCCGGCGACTGTGCCTTTCACGGTTCTGGCCGTACCTGATTATTTTAAGGAAGAAGGAAAGTGTGTACACATTTTCTTGCAAGTGTGTATGCTTGCATGGATGCATGGATACCTTTGCTTGTATATGTGTATGCAACTGAGTGTGTGCATGTGAGTGTGATTGCATATGACATTGGGTTTGTCTTCTCTGTCAGCTAAAGAATTGAAAGGCTGGAATTGACGCACAAGAGGTGGCACCAGAGAAATCTTGAGCAACACAGGCAGAATCAGCTGCTGAAGGAAGGTGTTTATTGAGGATGAAGAAAGATGCTTTGGGCTTTGCCAAGGATAAACATGCTGCAGATTCAGGGAAAAGGATTGCACAGCAGAGGGGGACTTGGCAAAGCAAACATCTAGACCCTTCCAGAGGGCTGGGGATTTTAAAGCTCCTGAAGAGTCTTCCCCCCCTACTTTAGAGTTGGTCAGTTTGAAGAAAGACAGGCTGATTGGTCTACAACTGTTGTGTGATAATGTACTGATCTGGCCAGTCCATCAGTGGGGGCTGGTGGGAGACAGAAGCTGGTAGGAAGATGCCACCAGCAGGAAGATGCTACAGGGAAAGCCTTTCCCAGGATTGTACCAAGTAAGCACCACCAATGGTAGCTAGTGAGACACCATCTGCTGGTTATTGTCCTCTCTGGGCCAATGAGGACAGGAAACAAACCAGGCCACCAAATCCATGAAGTATGCAGGGAAAACACAGAAGGACGAAGCTGCCCATCTTGGAGATTTAGTTTTTTACCTAGCCATAACACTTCTCCCTAGCTGTCTGCCTCCAGGTGAATTTGTCTAACTCTAGTCTCTCACTTACATGCAAGCATGCAGCTTCTCACATGAAAGCAAGTATGTGTGCCCTTATGTGCACGCATGTTTGGCCTGCATGTATATGAGTATATACTGACATGTGTGCATTATGTTACTTCATGTGTTTCTTGTTCACATGTATGTGCTTATATGTGTGTGCTTACATAAGCGTGTTGTATACTTTCATTTATGCATACGAGCATCATTTCCGGATCCCTGTAACTCCACCTCCATGTCAGCCCTGGTCCCTTTGTTCAAGACAGGTATGAAAAAAAAAAAGACGACCTTGCTCTGTACTTAAAATTTATGTTGAATATTTGATTCCAGATTATTCCCCCCATAGAAGTATAATTTCTTCAGAAGCTACTTCTTATTGGACTCCAAATATTGATGTTAATTATTTCTAAAATAGAAATACTGAGTAGCCTTTTGGCTTACTTCCAAACTAAATGTTTTAATTGTTAGCAGTTGGACACTCTGGCTGAAGGTCTGATGCCTAACAAGTCTGTTAGATTTAACTTAGCATACTCAACTCCCAGAAAAATAAACATCGGCAGCATCTTTGGGCTTTGCCAAGGATAAGCCAGCTGAAGAACATGACACATCCGTCCTCAGCCCACAGAACAGAACGTCCCCGTGAAGAACGAGGCTCGTGCACCGTGAGCGGCTCCTGGAGAAGCATCAAGGCACGTGGCTGTCCTTCTGGTTCCCGGGGCTCTCTTTTGTCCTGGTGAAGACAGATTCAGGATCTGGGAGGAATTCAAGATTCCATCATATGGTTATGCACCACCATGATCCCTTATTTCATTCTTAAATGTTACACATGACTAAACTAGCACAGAGCTGTGTGAATTAGGAGACATTACTTACACCATCACTTCTTTAAGGCAGTTTAAGGAAATGGTCTTAATTTCTTCCCATATTCTAAATTAGTTTATTTTAGCTTAGTCTAGTCTTGTCTTGTCTTCTTCAGACAGATTCTCCCTAGGTAACTCAGACTGATCTTAAAGTTGTGATCCTCCTGCCTCAGACTTCCAAGGATCCCTGGGATTACAGTTATGCACCACCATACTGCACTGGGGATTTCTTATTTAAGGACCATTGGGAAGAGCCCACCTCTGCACAGTGATGCCTGTCAGTCCTTCACCTCTGTATCCCTGGCTGTGCAGAGAGCTTTTGAGGAACTGGAGCCCTTGAGAGTCTTGAATGCTATCAGTCACAAAATCACACTTATGGATTACACCCCAGCTCTCCTTGGAAGAATATCAACTCGTGGATGATGTAGTTGTGATTTCGACTCATTTGACTGTTCAAATCCAGGTGTTTTGGGTGTACTATATTTCTTTGTATTTGTGTTATTTTTAGCTCAGTCCATATGTACCTAAATATACAAATACACAGCACTTGAGTCAAAACCCGAGCTGGAGACAACATTGTACATTGTACTTTCCCCACAATGGGCTAAACAATGAGACCACATCTCATGACAGATGAAATCCTCATAGCAATGCATATTTTTCAATAACATTTTGTCAAAAATATAGTAGGGAGGAGGAAGAGTTTGTTTTTATTTCATTTCTAAGAAATTCATTCAATTTTACAATGAATTACAAGGGAGGAGTTCCTTATTTCCGAAGTTTTCTCCCCTTGGCCTACATGGTAGTGCTTTATCTACAGAATAGTCTCCCTTACAGAAGAGTAGTTTTCCTGATTCCTCCACCCATCTGTCAAAGGATCCAGGTTTCAGAGGTCAGGAAACACCTCCTACATCATTGTTCTCCAGATGTGAATAGGACTCTAAGCACCATTGAACAGAAAGCCCTGTAGAGCTAGTGCAGTAGCAAGCTTCTAATTATTGGCCACTGATTTATCTGAGTGTTTTTCCCATGCTTCCTTAAATTTCAGTAACTAGACAGTTTGATTACTGTTTTTTTTCAAGAGGTAGAAAATTTTCTGGCTATCTATTCAGATTGAATATAACTTGGGAGGTTCTAGAAGGTTTTGGTTTTAGAAGGTTAATTTGTTACCTGTTACTTCCAAGGCAGTAAGACCTGCTACCATTGATCAGTCCACTAAGTATCTCTGCTCCCCTTTCTCTGAAGAAAAGAGCAGAGTTTCTCCAAACCCCCATAGTAAGAACTTTGTTAAGAAATATGCTGTACCAAAGCTGGGGCATGGAAAAAAAAAAAGAACCACCAATGTCAACAAACAGGGTGACAATTTCAAAGTTTGCACAAGTTGTTGTTGCATACCCATGCATTGGACTCTTTGTGTTTGTGAAAATGGTTAGCACTGCCTGCCCCTAGTGAAATCTCTTCCACCCAATGCTTAAGTGTTTTGTTTAATAACAACCTTTACATAGCATATCTCAGTTTTGCACAGAACTTTATAGTTCTTAAAGTATTTTCTCAAACCCTTCTGTCACTGATGCTGGCAAGACTTTAATATGCCTAAGTTTTGAGAACAGAAATCTGAGAAGCACACAAAACACTCAAATCGATATTTACTCAGCATCTAATCATTGTGGCCTGGTGTGGAAGCCTAGGAGGCAAAACCAAGGCAATGTGGATGCTGCTCATCGGTATGTTTATGAACTGTGCTTGAGAGCAGCATGTTGACAAATGACCCCCAAAACCCCAGGGGACACCACAGGATCAAAGACCTCTACCTGGGAGGAAGCCCTCCTTAGAAATGGTGACACTGGGGAATTAAAGGAGATTAACCATCACCAGGAGTCAGTTTGAAACCTTAGGATGGAAACAGGAAGATGATAGGCAAATGTCATCTGGGCAAAGGAACAGTATAAGATGAACATTGAGTGAAGGGGACATGTGTGTGCTTTCTTTCCAAAGGTTGATGGTGAGGCCAGAGTAAGACGCTAGGCTGGGCTGTATGGTATGTTTTGTCATGCTGATTCGTATACCCTGTTCTCGGCACAGAGAGAAGACTCTTGCCTCTCTTATGGTCTTTTTCTGTGGCTATGGTGATGGTAGAGGTGGCTGTTGATGGTGTGGTTGCTATAGATGTTGTTGTTGATATTCTTGTCGTGGTGGCTGATGTTGTGGCTATTGATGCTATTGTGGATGTAGCTGTAGGTGTTGAGGTTGTTGACGGATGACATGGTTCTTGCTGTAGATGTTGTGGTTGCTGAAGCTGTGATTGATGATGTTGTTGTTGTAGGTATTGTGATCATTGGTGTTTTTACACTGGAGCCTCGGGTGAGCGAGCATATAGGAGAAAAGAAACTACCTGGAGATAGAGAGGCTGAGTGGAGAGAAATGTTGATAAGAATGACTGTTGCCCATTCAAAATCAAAATCAACACATTTGGTGAACAGTGACTTGATCATTCTGCAAGCTGCCTTCTGACGAGCTAAGTGTTTGACAGAGATACCAAAAGCCAAGGGACAAGAAAACAGAGAAAAGACATAAGCTGGCTTTGAGAAACTGTGGGATGGTTGCAGCTCCCAAATAACAGTTGCAAGCAAAAGTGTGATCCACAAGAGACAGCTCACACACAGCACTGCAGATCTCCTCTGTGTTTCCCACATGCCCATGACTTACAAGGCTCCGCTTTTAATAACCTGTGAATGTAGCACTATCACTGTGGTGTTCATTCAGTGCAAACTTAGAGTGCTCATCACTTGGACGTGGATGTCATCCTCTGCAGACTCTGAGGCAAGACATCATGGAATTATTATCCTTCGTGACAAAGAAGTCAGCATTCAAAACAAACAAACTGACAGACAGCAAAAACTACACAGCAAGTTACAGGCAGTCAAGGCTACATGTTGAAGGCAGGGGCTTCTAACAAGAAAAAGACAGACAGCGCTGGAGGAGAAGGGGGTAAAGGACGGGTCCAAGTGGGATTAGTACCATTAGTTAAATGCTCAGAAATAGTTTCTATGGTTGGTTTTGGCTTACATTTTTTTAAACACAGCCTCACTCTGTGTGTGTGTGTGTGTGTGTGTGTGTGTGTGTGTGTGTGTGTGTGTGTGTGTGTGTGATTCCTGTATAATTCCCAGTGAGTACGATTCTTCTCCAGCCTACTTTCTTTCATGTTTGTAAACAATGTTTGAGACTGACGATAATTAGCAGGCTGCCAGATCCACCCTGTGTGGAAGAGTAAACTCTATATAAGAGGAAGTCCTAGTTTTATCATTACAAACAAAGATCATGTATTCCTCCTAACTAGTTTAAATATAGAGATTTCAAAACACTGGAATTTAAATCCTTATTCTTATATCTGAAAAGAACCCTTGGAAAGGAAATTTGAGATCATTTCATGACAATGAAACTACATATAAACAGTTTTTAAATACAGTGGCTGAAAAACAACACAATAAAACAATGAGCTTAATTTTAAATTTAGACAAAGTACTTAGGATGTAGGCATTGCATCTCTAAAATGAGGATGTGTTCTAAGATAGATTCTTCTCTGTTCCCCTCAGCCCAATGCTGACTGCATGGATGACTTGCCCATTGATTTTGAGGGCTCTCTAGGAGGCCCACCAACCAATCAAATCACAGGAGCCAGCGACACAACTGTCAATGAGAGCTCTGTCACTCTGGACCCTGCTGTGCGGACAGTGGGAGCCCTGCAGGTGGTCCAGGACCCAGACCCTGCTCCTCAGGAGGGAGAAGCCATCTTTACAACTAACAGTAAGTACTGTGGTTCAAGATACCATCGCCAACAAAGTTACTGCCACACAGGGATTGGAGAACAAATAAAGAATATGATTGTGTGATGGGTGATGTTGTCAACTTGACAGAATTTGCAGTTACCTAAGAGACATGACTGTAGGCAAGCCAGTAAAGGACTATCTAGATTAGGTTAGTCTCTGGGCATACCTGTTAAACGCTGTCTAGGCTTGGGTCTTAGCCTAAATAAAAAGGAAGCAGAGAGCTGAACATTAGCATTCACTGCTCTCTGCTTCCTGGCTGTGGATGCAATGTGAACAACTGCCTAAACTTTCTGCCACCGCACCATCCCTGAGGCAGGAGAAGGGCAGCCAGCCTTCTGACAGCAGAGGGCAGGGCAGAGAAACAAGTATCTGGCTGAAATATGGCCTCCAACCACATTGATCATGAAAGGGTCCTAGAGCTTTTTGAGTATGGCTGTGTCAACAGAAGCCAGTCTGATCTGGGTGCAGGTTTCCATTGCTGGGGGACTCACGTGTGCATGGCACATCTTTATTCTAGTAATTTTACTTTATTTTATTAAGAGACAGGATCCCATTATGTTGCCTATGCTAGCCTCAAATATCTGAGATCTCAAATATCAATCCATCAATCTCCAGGGTAGCTCAGACTGCAAGTGCGTGCTAATGTTTCGAACCTCCCTTTAGATGGACATTTCTAGAAGCTTCCTGGCTATTCCACTCCCCTTCTCCTACATACATGGTTACTAAGTTCCGTGCTGTTTGCTGGTGGATGTCATAGAAATATTTAAATATCTGTATGAGCACTGGGTTTGAAGCTAAAATCTAAAGTACCTACTATTTAGTCAAATATAGTAAGAAATAAAAGCCTTGGGAGTTCTAAGAAAATCAGCATACAAATTAACTGACTTAGGTTTCAAGTGAGAAGAGTGGGTGGATAATGTAGTTTTAAATAAAGTGTATTTCTTTCTCTTGATAGAAGCAACATGTTCACTTTGGAAAGGTAGAAAAGCAAATTGAATCCTCTTGGGCTTTTTTCCATTGAAGTCAAGCTCCTTTAAACAGATTTGTAATTCTCATACTAAGATATTAACTACATAATCTAAACTATTGGAAGATTGAAAGATGAAGGAATTTTTCAAAGAGACCTCAGGTGGGGTACCACAATCCCAAAATGGTCACTTTTATTAATATGTTCTATTTCCTATTTCTTTTTATTTACCTTTACTGTTTTTTGTGGTGGAGTGTGATCCTGTATCACAGTGCACATGTGGAGGTCACAGGGGACTGGGCCAGAATTAACTCTTTCCTGTTCCATGTGGGTTCTGGGGATCAAATGCAGATTGTCAGGCATGGAAGCAAGCACTCTGCCATGTAATCCTTGTCACCAACTCATAGTGCTCACAGGACTTCCACAGAAGTCACATCAGGGGAATGTGGTATGCATCATGCCGGCAGCATTGATTTTTTTTTTATACAAAGAAGAGTTATAATTTTGAAAACTTGATTTTCCTGGGTGTAAGGATCTCAGATTGAAACATTGAGTAGTAGACACTTGAGATTCCTTAAAGGCTCATCTGATCCCTCTATTTTCATAGTACTGTCACAAACTGATGTCATGGCAGCCATGCATGTGATGTGACTTGTCTAGTACCATAGTACAAAAATGTCAATGGGTAATGCTCACTTGAATAATGCACATTATTTAACCAAATACATCCAAAAATACTTTATTTTTTATTATAATCAATCTTCAGAATGTGGGGTGTAGTCCACGCATCCTGTGTGTTTGGATTATGTCAGTCACATTAGAAGTGCTCAGTAGTCCTGTGTGAGGAAGGACTTAGCATACTATAGCATGTAGACAAAAACTCCCAGTGATGTGCAAGAAGAACCTTGTAGGTTAGTTGTTGTTGTTTGTGTTTATTTGTTTGTTGTGTGGGGTTGTTGGTTTGATTGGTTGACAGGATTTCTCTGTGTAGTCCTGGCTGTCATGGAACTCTGCTCTGTAGACCAAGCTGGCCTTGAACTCAGAGATCTCCCTACCTTTGACTCCAAAGTGATGGGATTAAAGGCATGAGTCACCACTACCAGGTGTTGTTTTTGTTTTTATTCACAGTAAGCTTCTAGTTTTTGCTATAAGAAAACTGCAGGCCATGGGAGTGAACATCTGACCCAGGCTGCAGTAAGTTTTCTCTGCAGTATGCAAGCAGGGTCTCGTGGTTTTTTCTATCATTGGGCACTTGCTGTTACTATCAGACATCTGGGCAGTAACAGGCTTGCAGAAAGCATAGAAAGGTAGAACATCGCCAGCAGTCCAAAAACATGGAAGCCGTGGGCAGATTTTTAAAGTCTGCAAGAAGAACAGAAATAAAAAGCGGGTCATTCTCCTTGCAGTAGAACAATAGTTTGATTCACCAAAGACAACATATCAACTATTGGACTCTTTAATTTGAAAATGTGTTGCATTCTTGTCACAGACCTCAATTAAGGCCAGGCAACAAATGAAAAAGCATTTATATTCAATGTGGTTAAATACCACTCAAAATGAAATAGATCTAAATACACTGTGGGATAAAAATCCATCCAAAACAAAATGGAAAATTATAGTCTGTAGCCATGTGGTCCATGACCCTCAAGCTTCTTGAGTGAAATAGAATCGGAGTGGGCAGGTCAAAGCAGGCCATTGTTAGATGTCTATCGAAGGCTGTGCAACAAAGGTGTTTAATGTAGGCTTGCAGCAGGGACCTTCTGTTCACAATGAGAGGGGGAAAATGCCTTGTTTCAGAAGCAAGCTTCGGTAAAGGGCAGGTGGGGTCAAAGGATCATGCCTGTGCCAGAAGATTGACAGGCAATGTGAATGTGCCGGGAGGCATTCATATCTCAGCAGAGAAATTGAATGGTGCCTGAAAAACCTTCTCCTAGGCCATCTCCTTCAGATTGGTTTTATTTATTTGGATTTAACAGAAATGGGAAAACAAAATGACACTATAGCTGCCTTAGGGGGAAAATTCTCTGTACAGATTTTCTAGTTTTCTAGCGCCCTCTTCAAATAAATCAGTAAGTGAGCAACCATAACCCCGCTGCTGAACGCATGCTGATTGCTGTTTTCACCAGCTCCGTGATGCTGTCTGACACTTTGGACTCAGTGCTTCATGCTTGGGGTTCAGTGTAGAGGGCCATGGGTGTGGCTCCAAGTTCAATCCCTGGAACAACAAGCAAAAGCAAGCAGATGGGACGATACTGCTGTAAGGCTCAAACAAACAGTCAAATGGAGACCTTGGTATCAAACTAAACTCTCTGTCCTTACATCTGCACAAGCCAGAGAATTGCAGAAAATAAAGAGCTAGTAGCAGCTAACAAATCCATAGCAACAGGCCCCAGCCAGCACTCTTTGAAGCCTATTTCATACAGTTGTTCCCAGCAGTCTTGTGAGGTAAATATTATCTTTCTTTCATTGATTCAAATGTAGAGATCCTGAGAGATGGATGGAATTGACCAGTGTTCATACTCTAGTGACAGGTGTATCTGGAATTCAAAACAAGCCACTGGCTCCTTACATACAGTCAGATGATATATAGGGTGGAGTCAGGGAATGCACCCTGGCTGGCTCACTTCCCATGTAGTATAGTTATTCACCTCTTGCCTCTTCAAGCATCCTAGAAGTTCCACACTTCGCTCAGCTGCATCGGCACTGTCATTCCTACCTCCCTTCCCCTAGGCAAACAGAGCTGATGGCTGTGCTAGGTCCCGCCAGGACCTAGCGGGAAAATGTACGCAGATTGCCACCAAAGATGTCATCAAAGGATCATCTTCAGCTCCCAGAAAAGGGGGAGAAAGTAAACAAAGCATTTACAAAGTCATGAAGTGCCTGGCTTGCAACTGGGGAAGGGGAGTCTCCGTTATCTGTTCTCAGTGCTCCTGATGGCCTAGTTGTTGTCATCTTGCCACAGCAGTCCACACCACGTTCTTTCTCCTTTGACCTCATTTTTAAGTCCTGTGGGTGGGAGTTCAGATGTCCCTTGCTACACTCTACCTGCAGGCCTGATCGTGCCAAAACCTTTGCCTCTTGCTCCCAAGCGCTGGTTGCCGATGTTGGGTTTGCTTTCACTGAGGGAAAAGGTGTCCTAGGAACAAAGGGAAACACAGCTAAACAGTCATCCCCATGTGTTTGGGGACTCCGGAGAGGAGCTAGAGAATGGCGCTGAGGGAGACGACTGTACCTTCCCAAATCCCTCGCGCTCCGGTTGGCATCGCCCCAGGAAATTCTGAAACCTTCCCTTTAATTTTCAAAGGGTTGTTGACTCCACAGTCTGCTTCCTTCCTTCCTTCCCCTTTGAAGCACTCCAAAGGCCTGTGATAATGCTGAGCTTCAGAAGGCTGCCTAAGGACTGTGATCCACTTGCCAGCCTGCTGCAGCCCGCCTCAGCCAGTCCAGGGGGAGAAGGACAGAGACAGGCAGAAGTGTGCGATCTCAGATGCCCAGCACAGTCTGAAAAGCACTTGGCCTGACCAGAAGTGATGCCTTTCAGGCCTTGGAGAAGCAATATGTGTGAGTGGGTGCGGAGACTAACAGAACTTAGCCAACTAAAGTATAAGGTGAAATGGGTTTCCTTTGCTAACTTCCCTTCAACCTTGGTCCACACAGGACCTGTGACAACTTCAGGATGTATTTTTATTTCTGTTTTACTGACCAGTAAAATGTATGGCTTGAGTAGACCACCCCAGTCCACCACTGCCCCTGGGTGAGTATTCCAGCAGACCCAAACATGGACTATTTCCTAACTTGACAATTAAGAGACTCAAAGCCAAATTAAAAGAAAAACTTTGTTTCCTTCTGTGCCCTTTCCATTCCAACTCCTGTACCCCACAATCAATCTGTGTTGATTGCTCTCTAGCGTTGGTCTCTGAATCCTGTGCACACCAGAGTCAGTTGGTAACCAGTGTTTCTTGCGGCCTCTCGTCCTTTCAGGAGTTCCTCTGAGACAGAGTATCAATGCAGGTGCACACATGCCACAGTGTGCGGACATCAGATGTGTGTGGGCTCCCTTTACATTCCTTGAGGCAGGTCTCACAGTGAGCTGCTGCTTTGTGTGACAGGCTAGCTGTCCTGTGAGCTTCAGGAGTTCTATGTCTCCAACTCCAGCTTTCTGTAGGAGCATCAGGATTAAAAAGGTGAGCTACCAAGTCCAGCTTTTTACATGGGCTCAACCTCAGGTCCTCACTGTACACAGCAAGTGTTTGACCCACTGAAGTATCTCCCCAGCCCTTTTCTCCTGCTTCCTTGCTACCAACATCTTTTTGGGAGAAACTAAGACAGGAATAGTCTCACAAAAGAAATGCCTGGGTGTGTTAATACTCTCTGTGGGCTGCATATTTAACCGATGTCTCCTCATTTAAAAAGTCAGTCATTAGATGGAGAATAGACTTACACACATGCCTGCCCCCCCATGTGTATTATGTGCACAAGCACGTGTGTGCCATTCATACTTTCCAAACTGCGTTCACAAGAGGGAAATTATTGCTGACCATAGGAACTGCAGTATTTAAAGTGGCTGTAACACATGAGCTCTAGCTATTGTCACAGGGACCAGCCTGGATCCTCCAGAGACACATGCCTCAAACTAATTATAGAGAAAACTTCCACAGACTTTTTTCGGAGTAAATGTTTCTCTCTGAAATGACTCCCTGTCTCTGATCCAGGGAAAAACTCAACAGACAGCTCTCTAGAGACTCTTCACACTGAAAAGTGTCTTTTTTTGTTTTTTGTTGTTGGTTCCTAGTGACATTCACTTCTGTTTTTGAAGTCCCATGATTTTTTTTAATGACCACTTGATGAACTACTTGTAATTATCATCACTGGAAATGGCCCGAGGCCTGCTCTGACCTCAATTGAACATAAACACAAGAGTCGGGGTTGTAATACGGACTTTCCCAGGGAGCCTGACCTTGAACTCTGGGCATCTAGTCACTTAGAGAGTGCTGGTATGAACATCCATCACATTATAGTTCAGATAGGCAACTCTACTTCACTGCTTTTGAAAAGTAGCCTTTCAGGCTCTGTGTGAGTATAAGATATACTCATGTGCTCAGAAGTAAAGGCACGGAAAATTAAGCAAGCCACTTGTACAACGGGGTTGCCGGTGTGAGTGGCTCTAGCCGCTTTCTCTCTGGCACTAAAACCAGAAATGTCAGAGTAGCTATCCTCCACTACAGAAATCACCCCATGGCTTGATTTCCCTCTGTGTCCATAAGATACACATTTTCTGGGGCCAAGACGAGCACTTTAATTTGTGTGCATGTTCCACTGTGGCACACAAAAGAATCAATCAGCTCGCCTCAGATGAGGGACCCCACGACCAGCCCCTCTCCAGGAAACCGGCAAGCCACAGTGGAGTACTTTTATACAAAGTGAAGTGTCTGCAGCTGGAGACTCCGCTCCAGACAAGTCTCCAAGTGTCCATGTGTCAGGTCCCTAGAGCAGCATCAGCCCTCAGCTCTCCAGCTCAGGGGCAGTCTCAGCAGAGGCACAGCTGTGGTGGAGAGCAGAGAGCCTTGCGGCCAGCAAATGCCTAAATCATCAAGTGCACCCAGATGGAGGCCCCCAGTCCTCAATCCACGGGGCTTTCCACAACAACATTCCTCCTCAATGAAAAACACTTGCCAATCTCGGAAAGTCTACTCAGGGCCAGACTCCCAGGATTTTCCAGTCTTGTGTGTCTGCTGTCTCTGCCCGGGAAAATTAACAATCCACAGATTCACAAACAGTCCGAGAGAAAATTAATTCATTTCAACCGCAGATTGCCACTTGAAGTGCTGTGCCTAGATCTTACACAAGATCCATCTAGAAGAAATCTGTCCTCCGGAGAGATTGCACAGACAGATTAATCCCTTTTGTTGCTGGGATTTTTTTTTCTTTTGTCTCAGATGCTCTGAGCTTCTCACAGACAGTACCATCTCTAATTTGGTTAATTCCTCATGATGCTGCCTCATGGTTCAGCAGCTGTTACCAGAGCAAGCTGGGGACAGGGCCAAGGAGCAGAGTTGTACTTTTACAAAACTGTTACCCTGAGCAGGAAGTCAGCAGCCCTGTTGGGGCTGGCTGGAAAACATACAGGCAGGTCCATGCCTCCTGGGTGTCCCAACAGCACCAGATATACACATTATAACAGGCATGCATGCACACACACACACCACACACACACACACACACACACACACACACACACACACACACACACACCACATTCCTGTTTGCACTTCAGTTGTCAAATCATGCCAAAGTTCTGTCAGTTGGAGAGTGAGAAAAAGGCAGCGTCAGCTGAGGAGGCTTTTGGTTGAAGTGACGATCAGGTAAGGATCGGCTCTAACAGTTCAGAGGCTGGGGGTCCAGTAAGTCACAGAATTACAGAGGGAAAAGTCAACAAATGGCGACACTCCAGGAGCTACTTATGGTAACAGATACCAAGGGAAGACTGTTAGCCCCAGGCAGGAAATTGAGCCTTATTCCTAGTTTGGTCTCTGGTAATTGCTGTGATCTTAGGCAAGTCATGTACCCTCTTTTCTCCTGGGCAATTACACCAACAGATGGTCCCTGAGAACATTTGCAGGCCTGTAGCTCTGTTTATAGGCAGCATCCACATCTCAGAAGGACTTTGATCCTCACTTGCCATCTCAAGAGTACATATTGAATGTATGGGTAGATGGATGGGTGGAAGAATAGGTAGATAATGAATGGATGATAGATATAGATGACTGATGGATGGGTGATATGTGGGTGGATGGATGGATGGATACAGTAGATTTGTTGTTGTTTTTTGTTTGTTTTTAAGGCATTATTTCTCTTTGTGTATCCCTGGCTGTCCTGCAACTTGCTCTATAGACCAGGATGGCCTTGAACTCATAGAGATCTTCTTGCCTCTGCTCTCAACTGCTAAAATTAAAGGCTTGTGCCACCACTACCTCGATATAGTGAATTTAAGGTAACCAACAGTAGTAATTGAAAATGAGGGAGATTGTATTATGGCACATACAATGTTATTTTGCCTGCTAGTCAAAAATTAAATATATCTTCCAGGGGCACTCAAGCTGGAGCACATATCCCTATAATTCCTATGCAATGACACTGTGACCCTGTTTCTCATGAGACAGAGGTATACAATGATAAACTAGTCCTAAGTCATAAGCAAGGAGGAGGATGACTAATGCCTTGTGAAAATGGACTGGTGATTTATTATTTATAGTCATTGACGTGGTGCATACTACACAGTAGAGATGGGAGTAAGAGCGGTGGGGAGAGGTGAAGGAGCAGAGGCAGCAGCAGGGGAGTTGCCCTGGAGAAAGGCTCCTAACTGCACATTAATTTCCGCAAGAACCTTAGAAATGTCATGAGACCAAATGCTCAGCACCTACTTCATGAAGCTCTTTGGTCTTGTTTTGGATTGTCAGGGTGATTCTTAATGCTTTATATTACTCCAGAAATTAATACAGGATGTAAAGATGGCCCACCAAGGGAGAAATTTGCCATTGTGTTAACTTCACATCTTTTGATGTTTTTGTTGTTGTTTGCACGTGTGTGCACATGTGTGTCCATGGGGTGTGTGTCCATGTGCATGTGTGTGCATGCATGTGTTTGTGTGTGTGGTGCATGCACACATGTGTGTGGATATGGAGGATGCCAGATGTCCTACTCTATCAATCTTTGACTTGACTTCTTCCCTTGATAAAGGGTCTCTCACTGAGCCTGGAGGTAGGCTGGGAGCCACCAAGCACCAGTCATCCTCCTGTCCCCACCTCTCGAAGACCTGGGGTTAGAGGCAGGAGCAGGGCCACACCCAGGTTTTTATGTGGGGTTAAAGGTCAGGTCCTTATGATTACATATCAAGCACTCACTGAGCCATCTCCCCCATCCCTGAAATTTCTTGATAGACTATTCATGTTTCCCCAAGGCCTAATAGCTGTTAAGCTAGATTCTAAACCTTTTGCTTGTAGCATTGAGAACTGATATCACCCCGTCCTTCTCAGAATTGTATTTGCTCTAGAGAGACCAGCAGGCATGCTTATAGTGGCTTATCTTTTCACTAATTGATCATGAACAACTACGGAGACATTAACTACAGTCCTTAAGAGCATGAGGTCATTTAAAATACCGCCTTCCTCGTAGCATCACCTGCAGTGAAACCTCTCAGGTCATCAGAGTTATCATTGCTCAGCCCACCAATCAATCAGCAACCCATTAGAGTCAGTTCCTAGGTTATCCAAAGGCCTGCTCCATGCAGAGCTCTCTCTGCGTGACTTGAGTAGCCCAGATCTGAAAGGCTTGGGAGCCACATGTTGTGGATTTCCATTTTTTTTAATTCAGATTTTGGAAGACTGTTTGCATATACATAAAATGGTATCTTTGGAAACGGACCCATATCTAACCATGAAATACCTTCATGGTTTTTATATGTTGTGCTCCCACAGAGCCTAGTCCAATGTGTTCAGTGTGCCTGCTTATGGATTGTCAGATGTGGAAGTCTCCACCTATGGCATTATGCAAGCACTGAGAAAAATGCAGATGTCTTGCATTTCATATTTGGGGCAGAATGATGTTCAGACATATTTAATAGATAGGCGTTCAACCTGTAACCTCAGGTGGTTATTTGAGCACACTAACCTAGGACAGCTGATTTATGGATTCACCAGGCAGTTCAAATCTGCCAGGTTTTGTTCTTTGCTGTAATTAAAAAAAAAAAAGTTAAAAACTCCCATTGATATACATCTCCAAATTTAGAGCAAACAAGTTCACACAGACACATAGAAGAAACAAAACAACCTCTAAAAATATCTAATTCATTGGTGGTCCTTACTAAAATTTATGCCTCCCTTTGGGATGAAAGAATTGCAAGAAACACTTCTAGAGAAAAGAAAATAGATCGCGCTCTAATGATTTAACCAAACTCTCCTCCCCATATCTATGCAGGGCCCACGTGTGATTTCATCAGTTGGAATACCTGCTCTCTAGTCTAGCCATGTCTGGGACTGTTGGGATGAGTAGAGACAGACTTCCATACTCCAAAAGCTTCCCTTAGAGTATACACCAGTATTCAAAGTGAAAGTCAATCCCAATGCCCTATGTCTATATATGCCCTTGCACACACTGATGCACACATGTACAAATGGCCATCCAGAGACGGCCCCACCTAGAGATCCATACCATATATAGTTGCCAAACCTGGAAGCTATTTCAGATGCCAGGAAGTGATGCTGACATGAGCCTTGATATGGCTGTCTCCTGAGAGGCTCTGCCAGAGCCTGACAAATACAGAGGCGTATGCTCTCAGCCAACCATTGGACTGGTCCCAAATGGAGTAGTTGGAGAAGGGACTAAAGGAGCTGAAGGGGTTTGCAGCTACATGTGGGGAGCAACAGTGTCAGCCAGCCAGACCACCATTACCCCACCCCCGTCAGACCCCCCAGAGCTCCCGGGGACTGGACCACCAACCAAAGAGTACACATGGAGGGACCCTTGATTTCGGCTGCATATGTGGCAGAGGGTGGCCTTATTGGACATCAGTGGGAGGAGCCACCCTTGGGTCTGAGGGGATGCGATGCCCCAGTATGGGAATGCCAGGGCAGGAAGGCAGGAGTGGGTGGGTGGGAGGGGGAGAACTATCATAGAGGCAGGGGAAAAGAGGATGGGATAGAGGGTTTCCAGAGGGGAGACCTGGAAAGGGGATAACATTTGACATGTAAATAAAGAAAATATCCAAGAAAAGGGGAAAAAAAACAAGAAAAAAATGTGCACACAAACCACACCAAATGTCCACATATATGCACACTCACACACGTGCATGTATGGTTTTGCTTATCCAAATTCTCTTACTGCAGCTCTGATGAGAGCCAACATTTAAATACCGCAGGGTTTGCAAATGAACCTGAATTCTGACCTTGGCAATCTGGATGTGCATTCTTTCCTCCTGGCAACAGCTGATCCCCGCAGTCATGGCAGCTCTCATGAGACGAGCCATGTCTTCTGCAGTTGCCTGTGGATTTGCAACCCTAGATTTAGGGACAGTGTCAGACAGAAGAACTACCTTCACGCTCAGTGACAGTTGTCTCGCAGAAGGCCATGTGTTGAATTTCCCTGCTATAGCTCATTAAATGAAGCAATGGGGGAAGTCTGCAGGGAAACAACGTGTGCACCTAGAGGCTATAACAACACTTGCAGCTCGGGCCCTCCCTGGTAACTTAACACGCACAGCAGGGAGAACGATTAGTAGATTTATAGGCCCAAATCCCATTGAAAAAAATTAATAAACACATTATTTGTTCTGTAAATAAAGATTTATACCCCCAACCTGAGCTGTCAGCGCAAAAGAGTGCTCTCAAGCACCTGCTGTGCAGAGAAAACAGTGGAATGTATTTTTTAGGGACTATAATGCCATAACACTGCCGCTGTTATTTAAATAAGCAGTTAATTAGAAAATTAGATTTGACAAGTCAAAATTAATGCAAAAAAAGTGAATTAAAGAAAATATCATCCTTGTTATACAGTTGGCACATAATCGACACAGTAAGTTGAATAGGCAGAAGACGTATACATATGCATTCATGGAAATGTATGTGGACACATACCAATGCACAAAAATATGAATGCATATATACAATCTATAGATGCACATGTTTGTGTGTGCATATTACATAATAGACATATATGCCTAAAGAAGTACTTATACAGACAAAAGTCCAACATAAAAAATATATGGATATAGATTTACACATAACCTACCTTCCTACCCACATACATGCACACATTATCCAGGACCTTAAACTTGGTGTCACTGTCATTGGACACATCCCAGCAAGGATAACTGAAATGCCTGGTTGTAACTCATGATTACTTCTGGAAAAGAAATTGTAGCTCATCGGAGTCAGAACTCCAAAATCCAATTTGCATATCATCTTGTTTCATCCTCCCACCTAGAGACTCGCTATATGCTTCCTCACAGCAAAAGCAGCCTCTAGTTTTAGGGATCGACCAAGCCTCATCACAGAACTGTTTCATCTGACCAGGCCTCAGGAAATGGGGTGAAATCGGAAGGACACTAAGAAAGTGCAGTGTGGCTTTTGCTGGACAGCAGGGAGATGTACTGAAGTCACCTGTCCCTGATGTATCCCTCTGCCAAGAAGCTCTTCGTCATCAGGCTTACTCAAGGCCCAGCCCAGCTACCTACTGCCTGCACAACTTTGAGCAAACAGCTCATCCTTTCTTTTTGCTTATCTGAGGGGAAAAAAGGGGAAGTAATAAGTATATTTTCTACATGTCATGAAAATATGGGAGGGCACTTGGTTCATGGTAAGCATTTTTTTGTTGTTGTTCTTGTTGTATAAAGAGAAGTAGAGAGATTCACAGTCTTGAGTAAATACCACATGCTCGGGATATTGCAGAGAACGTTACATATTTCTTTAATCTTTAGCTCTTCTTCTCTTTTTGTCCTGGGGTCTGAACCCAGGGCCTTACACATGCTGGGCAAGCATCCTACTGTTGAGCTGTATCTCTGGGCCTGTGCTCAATATTTTGTGCCTGAAGAAATATACTTCAGGTGCACCAGACACAATGGTCCATGCCCCTAACTGTAGGGTTGTGGGCCCCAGTCTGCTCTGCCATTGAGCACAGCCACTTGGGGAGGTGGAATGCAGGGAATTTGACTGCACACTGCCAACATGGTGGGTGCTAGGCTGTAGGGAAGCACTGAAACACTGCTCTGGGGCGTGAGAAAACACAGTCTGAGATGTGGGAAAGCTGAAGCTGGTTAGGGGGTCCCCGGGCCTGAGACAAGGCTTGGGCCATGGGGTTCTCAGATTCTTGGACATCTAGGCGCCACTGGGGTCAGTGGGCTGGGGACAGTGTCTGGCTTGGGGCTTGGGGTCAGGGGTGGGTAGGAAAGGAAACTCCAGCTTGTCCCAGCAGAGATGATTGTCCTTAGCTTGCAGGGTTGGTGGCAGTTGGGCTGGGAGTGCAGAGGGGTCTTCTTTGGGAGATTAGGTTGTAGCTCTGTAGGCAAAGGCCTTCTTCATGGCCCTCCATGGAGTACATTGGTGAAAAGAGACAGTCCACCGTTTTAAACAGTTTATTGTCATGGTGGAAAATGGATATGTACCCTCTTTTCTCAGGGTAGGCCTGAGATTAAATACCTTTTACAGGGATGAGAAAAACAGTGAGGCTTCATAGCCCCTTCTGAGAACCCAACTGTAAGTGACCTAACACATCTTAAAGGTTTTCCAATCAACCCCCAAAATCACTAACCTGGAGACCAAACTATGAACCTTTGGAGACAACATCTAAACCATTGCACTTTCTAAGTGATGGTTTGTTTTTTTCTAAAGTGGGGGATTGGAATCAGATGTTACTTGCCCCAGAATTCCTGGCCAAAGAACAAAGGACAACCTCTTACCCCACATCTCCTAACATCCTCTTTATCATAACTACTCTGATGCTAACTTCACAAAGAAGCGTTAGACTAGAGCAGTCTCTTCAGCCATTGAGCACTGCATTTCTCTTAGATTCAGCTTTGAGAACACACAAAAGAAACATATTAGTGTAACTTTGTATATTTGTTTTCTAGACCTTTTCATTGGATCCTTGAAACAGACACTCCAGATGCCCAAAGAACAATTGTAGGAAATGCAGGTAGCTTTCCATCTTGTCATCCCTCATGGGTGATGCTGATGGAGGTTAATTTTGGCAGACAATATTGCTCTGGGAAGTAGGAAGCTATCGATTCTTTTCTTATGATCATTGTTCCTCGGCTGTGGAGAACTTATGGGCCTGACATGCAGCTCATGGGTTACAGCCACTTGCTTTGGGAGTGTAATTACTAATTCTTGAATTATGCTAGAAAAAGGCAGTGCTTTGAACAGAGAAAATCCATTAAACACCTTAGATACTAAGATGAATTGTTAAACCAACAGAGCAAAGGGTGATTGAAAGATTTTAAATTGGCTCCCCAATGGGGTGGAGAGATGGCTCAGAGATTTAGAGTACAAGCTGCTCTTGCAGAGGCTCCAGGTTTGAGTACCAGCACCAACATGATGATTACAACCATCTGAAACTCCAGGCCCATTAGGTCTGATGCTCTCTCTGGTCTCAGGCACCAGGCATACATGCAAGGCACAGCTATATTATAACATGCAGGCAAAACACCCAAACACTTAAAATAATAAAATAAGTCTAAAAAATATTTTTTTATAAAAATTGGTATTCTTAGTAAGAAAATTGGAGCTTTGGAGAAATAAAATTAACAACTTAACTACTAAAAGAAAAGGGCAACAAGGCTATACTTTTCAGTTTCTTTGGATTCACGACAGCGAAAATTAAGAACATTAACCTAGTTGATAACATGGTCTTACAAGTCTACCAAAGATAGAAGAGAGAAAATACATGCTGGCAGAAAGATAACAGCCAGTCTAAGACCAGCCTTGGCTGCATAGTGAGCTCTAGGCCAGCATTGGCTGTATAGTGATCTCTAGGCCAGCCTTGGCTGCATAGTGAGCTCTAGGCCAGCCTTGGCTACATAGTGAGCTCTAGGCTATCCTGAGTTACATAGTGAACATAGTTACATAGTTACATAGCCAGCCGAGGCTGCATACTAAGAGCCAGTTTCTCTCTAAATGTTATATACAGTTTGAGACTTTGATACTTACAATGGGATCTTAATGGTAGGACCTTTTCTTTGTAGTTTTCTCTCTTGAATAGATATTATTAAGAACATGTGCACCTGTGACCTATGGCTCCTATAACGTATACAGTAAATCTTCTCTAGAGTCAAATGCAGTTTCTTTTTCTAAGGTATATGACTGGAACTTTCCCTCTAAGTACCTATACTAAGATCTGCTGAGCTCACATACCTATGCTTAGGATCTGCTATGCCATATATACACACTCAGCTTAGACTCAGATGTTATTACACACCCATGCTTAGAATATACTTATCTTGTTCCAGAGTCCACTGACTGTCTCAATATGCATCCTCTACTTAAAGAAACATTATATCTAAATCATCCTGCACTCCACAGCTGTCAAATAGAAGTCACACTTACCTCTGATGCTGGACTCCCAGTCAAGTACTGAGGCAAAAGCACCAGGAGTCTCATCAGCTCTGTGCTGCTCTGGCCCTCTAACCTACAACTGAGATATTTTCTCTAAGGGGCACTGAAAAAAAGCCAAAGGTAGCCTGATCATTTACTCTGCTGGCTTAGAAAGTCTGATTATACTGTGAAATACTCAAAGGCCCAAGCTTCCATTTGACAGATCAGCAGCTTCCTCTGGGGTACAGGGGTCTGGTCCACAAGCATCCCCTAACAGAAGATGTTTCCTCAGCATCGTGGAACCTCACACAGCTGGGCACCAGTTGCACACTTCATGAGCTCCAGGCAGGTGCGGCTTGTTGACCCTTCTGTACTGAACTTGCTGTTATTGGCAAAGCATCCTTCCATTGCAGGAAACACTGGAAAGAGTCTCAGGCAGACATTCCATTGTGACACAGTAAAATAAACGAGGTGCAAGCAGAAAAAGAAAAAAAAAACCTGAAGATAGCAAGGTGACATCTGTGAGCAATAAAATACTTCTGTTGATGACACTGGGAATGCTTATGTCTGCTGAGTTGTCTAAAACCTAAGTTCAGAGTATGTATTGATTATATGCTACCAGGAAGTATGGGAGCAAGAATAAAGGTGGGGGTGGGCTCTTTCCAAAATAAACACTTAAGGGTTGCTGTTGTTGCCCTATGTATTTTGAAGTTAAAAGAAGAAAAAGAAACAGAAAGGCAGTCACTGCCACCAGTCATCCCACCAAAAAGTAGCAGTGTACCTTCAAAATTAAAGTTTAGAATCCATGCACATCTCAAAACAACTTTCTGTTCCTGAAAGCTCATAAAACTTCTCAAGAGTCTGGAGGGAAAAGCAATAATGAGACATCTTAAGATACCTTAGGCGCCTCCGTGGAAGCTAATCTGGAAGTTGGTGCTGCTAATTTGTAAAAAGCCATCTTGCCAAGAGATGGGTGATTTGGTCTAATATTTACGAGCAGGGATGAGACTGGCACTCCTGTGAAGGAACACAGATTCTGACAGATGTAACCCAGATGTGTACTGAGGAGAAATCACTCTGCCAAGCATGGTTACTTAAAAATCCATCTCATTCTCCAGATCTGCTACAGGCTCTGTGTGCACAAGGGGTTTGGAGAGGCCTCGTTAGTTTAAAAGGGAGAAAGATAGGCGACAGCTCTTTGACTGGGGCAGGGAATACTAAGGCCATAACCCCTGTGATAAATTCCAGGGACTCAAGAAGGCTTGTCCAGAGGGTTGGTCTTGTGAACACGCGTTGAGATCCACTGGGAGAGAATGCTTCCATCATGAGTCTTCCTTCCAGAATATTGGGAAACTACTTGTTTGTACATCCCACATGTAGTCTTCCCTTCCTGTGTCAGCGAGACCTTGTCAGCTTCTCACCGTTTCCGTCTTAAGCAGTGGCCCATTAGCAGCCAGCACTGCCAGCTATAAGGACAGAATTCCACGCAGGTGGTCCTGCTTTAGGGAGGCCCTGAGCAAGAATCTGAGGTCATTAGAGACACAAAAAAGTACCTGGTAAGGCAGCAGAGGTAGAAAGAGCAGGAAGACATTCCCTGTCCCCCATAAATCTGTACGGGTAAACCTCCGAGGCTTCCAGCATGGCTGGATCTGTACGGGTAAACCTCCGAGGCTTCCAGCGTGGCTGGATCTGTACGGATCTAGCCTATGCTTGCCATCGTGCCTTGTGTTGTATGCACCACACGGTACTGAATTGAAAAGACCAAGCCCCCTTCCAGTGTTGGCTTTAGCAAGTCTACATAATTGGTCCAGATATTCTTACTCAGTTATCCCATCATACAAGTGTTAATAGTTGGATTTCTTTTATTCGTATAACACTGGGGATGGAGGCTGGCCTATGATGAATAGTCTCCTGCTCTCCAAGTGGTTGGGATGTTCAAATTGAAAATGAAGCAGTACTGCTAATCTAATGTATAGAATCTGGGGATTACAGGGGCTCTTCAGGGAAGGGAGTCATGGTGGGCAGAACTACTCGTTGACTTTGAAGTGTAGAACACCATTCATTATAGACCCCTTTTCAGTGGAAAGGAATTAGGGCCAAGAAAACAAGCCATGCAGGGTCCCCAGCACATTCAGTAGAGACAGAATTAGCATAGTACCAATTGCAAAGGAATAGAAGACATGAGTTAGTCATAACCGTTCTTTTGTGTGTGTGTGTATGCATGTGTTCATGCATGCATGGGAGTTGGGGAAAACAGAAGACAACCTTGGGTAGTTTTCTTCAGGAACTATCCACCTTGGTTTTTGAGACAGAGTCTTTCACTGGCCCAGTGCTTACCAAGTAGTCAGGGCTCACCTACCTGCCTCTGTCTCCTAGTACTGGACTTATAAGCACACCCCACCACAAATGGCTTTGTAAGTGCATTCTGAGAATCCAACTCAAGCCCTGTCGGTGCTTCCAAGGCAAGCTTTTGTTTTTTAACCAGTTGAGCCTTCATCCCATTCCCTCATGTGAGTTTTGTAAGGCAAAATCAAACTCAACGTAACTGGTTTGTGTCCTCATGTTCTGTGTTCATGGCTTAAGCCACACATGAAAGTATTTAAGGGGAAAAGATCTATCTGCATTCCACATGCAGAGGCATTTTCTTTTGTCGATATTCCCTCAACCATTCAGGATAACTGTTTACACGTCATCTACACTGTCTCATTATAATCCAGAAATTATTTTAACTATGCAAGAGAATATGCATATGCTTTTTAAAGTATCCCAAGTTTTATATAACAGTACTCTAGGACATCCGTGTCCTTGGGGAGTCCTAAAATCAGTCCCCTGTGCAGAGCTGAACTGTAGTGAAGAAATAAGCCTTAACTCTTAGTTGCTGCTTTTAAGCTAATGCATGTGGGAAGAGCAAGCAGCCCAGAGCCTGGTGAAGCGCTGGCCCCCTCCTTCCTGCTGCATCTTCTGAGGACAAGGCACCCTGAGTTGCTTGCTTTGTTTTGTTTTGGCTCTCCAGGAAATAGAGATCAGATGAGCCAAGGAAATGAAGATCTGATTAGTGAAGCAAATGAAGAGGTTTGACAGATGGATCCAACAAAGATTCAGTACTTTATTAGTAGTCATTTGCATCTGTGTATTACCATGCTAAATACCAAGGAACATGGGGTAGGAGCCGGTGGGTCAGCAAAGATCCAGCTCAGAGAAATTTGTCCTGGCTACTGTTATCCTCTTCCTCGTTATCATCATCATTATGTGCCTGTACTTTGCCTCCCAACTCCCTCGCAGTGAGTAATTCTGAAGACCCCTAGGTATTTATATTTTTATTAATATTAGTATTATTATAGTTTTTTACATCTTAACCTCATTTTCCCCTTCTCCCTCACCTCCCAGCTCCTCGGCCCCCTGCACCTCCCCTCTGCCCCCACCATCCATTCCTCCTCCATTTCTCTTCAGAAAATGGCAGGCCTCCCATGAATATTAACCAAACATGGCATATCAAGTTGCACTAGGATTTGGCACCTCTCTTCGTGTTAAGGCTGGATGAAGCAACCCAGTAGGGGCCACACAACCTTCAACCTACAATTTGTCCTGCGTACAAGATATGCTGGGGTAAAGGTGGCACAGAAATTGTGGGAGTGGCCAACCAGTGATTGGTCCAGTCAAGAGAGGGAGCTCACCCCCTGGATAGCCCAGAGAATGAGGATAGAACCAAATGGGGCTGGCAAACAAAACAAAACAAAACAAAACAAAACTGGCTTCGTGAAGTCCCTTTGGTGTCCGCGTAGCACATCTCTTTATCCATGCATCTGTTGATAGGTGACTGTGCTGGTTCTGTTTCTTCCCTGCTGTGACTAGAGCTTTAATGAGCACAGACTCCAACTGCCTCTGTTTGAGTGTATGTGGCTATACACGCAGTTCTTAGCTGCACAATTCGGTGGTTTAGACCGACTTCCAGAGTGACTGCAACACTTTACATGCAATTTTATAAGAGATGTAAAGGGCTCCTCTCTCTCTCTCTCTCTCTCTCTCTCTCTCTCTCTCTCTCTCTCTCTCTCTCTCTCTCTCTGGCATTTTACATTTGCTTTCTTGATGGTGGCCATTTCGAATAGGGTGAGATAAAATCTTAAATCAGTTTTAATTTGCCACCAACTCTGCCATTTTGTACAGGTGCTGTAAGCTGCCTGTCCTCCTTCCCTTTCTGTCGGAAGCCATTGCACAGGCTACAGTGATAGCTGGTAACAAATGAGCAGTTATTGTAATTAGTCTCAAGGGACCCCAGCTATAGAATAGTACTTTACATCCTTCATTCGTTTTATTAATTTGGCATTTATTTCTAGAAAATAGAGCTGCTTTACCACTTCTGAGAAGAGGTTCATAAAAGCAGAAAAAGGAAGGAAGCTAGCCTCTCTAGAGAACCTGAAACCCCAGCAGAAAAAAGATACATTGTATGTGTCTACTCAGGCTAAGGTCACAAAGGACCACAGGCTGGGTAGGTGAAACACCAAATATTGGCTTCTCCGAATTCTAGAATTAGCTGGGCTCTCCAAGATCCCAATGTCAACGTGTTGTGATTCCTGGCTGGCCTTCTGGCTATGTCCTCGCGTGTCTGAGCAAAAGTACATAACCAAGCCTCTTGGGTTTTCTATAAGGCATTAATTGCACCAAAGTCTAATGATCTCTTAAAGGCCCAGCCTCACAGTACAGCACACTAGGAGATACAGCTTTACCGTGTACAAGCATGTACAAGGGATACAATTCCAACATGTGCATAGCACATGAAGAGACCCTAGTCAGCACAAGCAAGGTGAGCAATGGTCCTGGTAGGCCAAGATCCAGCTATCAAAGTATTGAAGTCCAGATATTGAAAACCACACTTTGGCTCACCTAATCAACATGCCCAATCAAAATTAAACACCTCATCCTAACACAAGGTTTCCCCCTTGTAATTCTGTAAAACACCATATTCCTGCCTGCCACATCTGTGTCCTCTCTATTCGGAAGCAGTCCTTTCTTCCCCTCTGGGACAAATACCTCTCCCTCGTCCCCTTTCTCTCTTTCATTCCCTCCTCTTTCTCCTTCTTTCTGTATCTCCTGTCTTTGTCCCTTATCCCTGCCCTCTGTCTCTCTGGGGCAAATAAATGCCCTTTGTGCTAAGAGCCTGGTCTGAGAACTTGGTCTCAGAGGATACAGTATTCAAACTGTATGTGTGCATAGCATGTATATTGTCTTATAACAATACAAATGACAAGTGGTGCGGATTCTGTTGGGAAACAAACAAAATGTAGCAGGTTAGTCAGGCATGGTGGCTCATGCCTGTAATCTCAGTACTTGGAAGGCTGAGGCAGGAGAATTGTCTATGTGTTCGATGCATGAGGTGGTGGCAAAGCTCCCACCTCCAGATCCTAACATTGCTGAACTCCCTAGCTCCTGTTACTTCTTCAGTTCTAGCCTCAAATACATGGGCAAGAACTGCCTCTCAGGGGCAAATGTAGAATACAAGTTCAAAGTCTTACTGTTGTTCTAAATGCCAAGAACTGGAAATGTTTGTAAGCAGGAAGAGTGGGTTAAGTTACAATTTTATAGCATCCTGACTTGCCCACTGCTCTGTTATACATTTAGGTAGGGTCTACATTTTCTAAGAAGGTACAATAACACACTCAACTAAGTCAATTGCAGACTTTTTTGTTGGGACATTAACCTGTGCTACAAACCCACAACATTAGGCCTCTTTTCCATAGCTAAAACTTAGGCCTTAAGCAGTCAAGGTTTTTGTTTTGTTTTGTTTTATTTTGTTTTGTTTAAAAATTTATTTATTGTTATATGTAAGTACACTGCAGCTGTCTTCTCACACACCAGAAGAGGGCATCAGATCTCATTAGGGATGGTTATGAGCCACCATGTGGTTGCTGAGATTTGAACTCAGGACCTTCAGAAGGGCAGTCAGTGCTCTTAACCCCTGAGCCATCTCTCCAGCCCCAAGCAGTCAAGTTTTATGCTACACTTTGAGGCCTTCCCTTGTACCAGGTCCCCCAAAGGCATCACTTGCGAACTGTTCTTCAAACTGGCTGAGGGCCGACTATGGGTACTTGTAAGAGGAGGTGATAAGATCAAGCTTTCTACTACACAAAAGATCTGCCGTCTCCTTTAAATCGGCTTCTCTGTGTTTTGCTGAAGGGAGCAGGTAGTCAGAACGGTCAGAAATTTAAGACACCTCCAATCTTAAATTGACCTTGGCAGTTGAACAGGTGGATGTAAATGAGTCCTACGCGCAGAGCCAAACACACGCACGTCAGGGCTGAGTCTCCAGCGTTGAGCTCTGTAGCTTGGAATCTGTTTTTATATTTTGCAAGGATTCTGTATTTCTCAAATCTTCTGTTTAAATACTTCCTTGTTTTTGAACATGCTGAGTAAGAGGGCATTTTCCTGTTTCTGTCCCCTCCCCCTCTCCAACCCTTCCTAGAGCCAAGTAAATGATCCTTCCTTGCTGTGACCTAGGACCTAGGCCTTTAAACCAGACCTGTGTTCCTCCAGAGCCCAGCTCTTCAGTTTCTTCTGGCTACTTGCTGCACTATCATATAACAGGAGGGCAAGGAGTGGGCATCTGACTGTCATGTGGTAAAGATCGCTTTATGAAATGTGGGTACATTGACCTACCTCCAACAACAGTGAAGAAATACAGCGTTATAGAAACAATGGGGCTGTAGTTACAAAGGGAAGGCCCTGTGCTAGCATGTTACTGAGCTGAGAAGGAGCCCAGGAGGCTGCACATGAAAGATGGAGGCAGGTTCCCAATGAATATGCTACAATAATAAATACATTAATAATACAGCTGACACAGCATTGCTGGAGTGTGTGTGTGTGTTTGTGTGTGTGTGTGTCACTCTGTGTGTGTGTGTCTGTGTATGTGTGTGTATCTATGTGTGTGTGTGTGTGTATCTGTGTGTGTGTGTGTGTGTGTGTGTGTGTGTGTGTGTGTGTGTGTGTGTGCATGTATATGTGTACACTCTGGAGAGTAAACCCAGGGCTTTGTGCATGCTAAGCAAATGTTCTACCACTGCCTTCATTCTCTGCAGTACTTCTGGAAGTAGCAGCATGATGGCATCCATATAAATTAAATGAAGTTGTAAGCTTCTACCTAGCATTCAGATCCTTGCCCAGTCTGAGCCCAGCCTGCCCTTCTTCTCCCATTGCCCACATTAACTAAAACAAAGAAAGCAGGACAGACATCATCTATGTTTTTCAAAAGGGGGAAATAATAAAACTTCTTCTCAAACTCTTTCCCCCTCAAAAAAGAGAGAGAGAGAGAGAGAGAGAGGAAAGCACACTTCCAGCTCAGTGAGGCATCTTCATCCTGATGCCAAAGTCAGAGATAACACAAGGAGGGGATACTACGAGCCAGACTCCCTCATGTTTATTCATGCAAAAATCTTCAAAGTATTATTAAGTTTAATTCCCAGATATGGGAACATAATATACACCATTCCCAGGCAGAGTAGGCAGCTCTGCAAAGAAGATACCCAAGCGGCCATGCATTTGTAAAGATCGTCAGCATTAGTTCACTATCAGGGCAACGCACATCAAACCACCAGAGCATAATCACCGTAAACCTATTAAGATGGCCACTGTCAAAGTCTGTTGTTGTTTAGTGTTGTCTAGGGTACACTGTTGGTTAAAATGTAAATTGGTACAACAATATGAAAAGGTGTATGGAGATTGCTCAAAAACTTAAATCAGGAAATTAAAATTACAGCTATCTCATATCTGGGCTTGGGTCTGAAATAACCAAAGTCAAAATCTCAAAATTCCCCTACATTGAGGGTAGAGAGACAGCTCAGCAAGTGAAACGCTTGAGTGCAAACAGGAGCACCAGAGTGTACATACCCAGAACCACGAGTGCCCAGGGAGAATGACAGCCCTCCTGTACGCCAGCACTTAGAAGGCAGACACAAGGACACTTGGGGCAAGCTGGCTATCTAGACTCACCAAATCTGCACACTCTGAGTTCAAGTGAGAAACCCTGCCTCAGTGGGTAAAGTGGAGTGCTATCCCAGGTGGCACTTAGCATTCATCTCTATTTCCACATGTGCACACACATGCGCACACGTGCACACTCATCCACATGTACATGTGTGCTCACACAGGCAAACACATAAGCAGAACTCAAGAAAATCTCTGGGCACCACTATATTCATCAGACAGCACACTATTCACAGCAGTTGAGAGGTGGAAGTAACTTACATATACATCCGTGGATGGATTCAGTGTAATATTATTCGGCCTTTTAAAAAGAAGGTAACCCTGTCTATGCTAAAACCAAATAAGCTAGAAAAACAGGCTGACCTAAAGCCGTGATTCTCCACTGCTGGCATGCGGATACTTCACCCAGAGGACACTTGGCAAGGCCTGAAGACATTTTTGACTTTCCCAGCTGGCAATAATCTCAGTCAGTGGGCAGAGACCAAGTGTGCTGTAAAACATTCCGCAATTTATAGACTGTCTCTCACATAGAGAACTACTTAGCCACAAATACCAATTATTATTTTAGAAACCCTGATATGGTTTTTTAAATTAGATATTATCTGAGGTCAAGTTGAAACAGAAGGACTGGCGATAAAGTGCCATGAGAAAATGTGTGGGAGAAACAAAAATAATCAAGCTGGGTTTGGGGCTTTTAAGAATTTGGACATGAATGGAGGCTGCACAAGTGTACACTGTCAGAGCCACCAAGGCTAATCATGCTCTTGAAATGATCTAACCTGGAGGTGGGCGGATGGCTCAGTGGTTAAGAGCACTAGCTGCTCTTCCAGAGGACCTGGGTTTGACTCACAATATCCACTTGGTGGCTCACAAATGTCTGAAATCTGCTTCCAGTTGATCTGATGGCCTCTTCTGGCCTCCATTAGCATCAAGTACTCACATAGGGAAAAAACATACATGCAGGCCAAGTCCTCATCACACACACAAGGTTTTTCAAAATAAAGATATATGCAAATTACCAGAGACAAATAGTATTCAAGAAAGACTGATTTACGTAATCTGTAAACTCTTAAACTTTTAACTTTATAATTAATGATTTTTAAACATCTTTGGAAAAAATGAGAAGGAAATGGGTATAACCCAAAGCTTGGCACAAATCCACTTTACTGTTGCTGAAGATCTTTCTCCTGCTGCGGTTGTCACCAACTCTGCAGCCCAGGAGGAAGGAAGCCAGTGTCCTGCTGCCTCTGACCCTGAGTCACAGGGACTAGAACCAGCCTTCCTAGCCCTCGTCCCTTTCAATTCCCTTGGCTAAATGAAAGCTGGTTAGTGAGGGAGTCTGAGAAATGTAGTTCCCAGGTTCTTAGGATATGCATGTGCACACACACACACACACACACACACACACACACACACACACACACATCATGAAATAGAAGAGACCCTAAAGAAGACAGAAATGGTAAAGCACCTATACTTGATATATGCACCATATCTTATTAGTCATATTTTTCTAAATAAATCAAACAAAGCCAGACACACTCGTGCCCTGAAATTTACCAGTTGCTTTGCGTGGTAGTGATTCTCTTGAAAGAACCAACATTTGTCTTTGTCCCCATACTTCCCAGGACTTCTTAGATCCTTACCACAGGTGCAGAGCCAATCTACTCCATGAGTCAGTCCTCTTGGTTATCTGGTTGAAGATGAAAAGTTACCCTCCCAATTACTTCTTTAATCTTTAGTTATACCTATCCTTTAACGTGCATTCTCTTGTGTTAAATGTACATATCTATATGTGTATATGCATATATTATTATATTATATATCAATATACCATTTATTATAATATTTATTTATTTCTTCTACTGGGTCAAATTTAAGTTAGAGGCAGGGCCAAATTTATATCCTCCACAACATTTACCTTAAGTGTTGTATGCCTAGTGACATCCAACAAATGTCTGTTGAATGAGTGGGCAATTAAGTATTTTAATCGCTGAACAAATGCGATCTATAGCCATTATTATATAGTTGTGAAATAAACCCACACAATTCTGCCCATGAGGCTGCCGCCTCTGACAGCTTTAACTTTCCCATGCTCTTTGTGTTCCAATCAAGCTCACATGTCCTGAGAAACGTCCACCAGCAAATGCTTGGTATTTAATGCTTAAGTTGTCCCTCTGTGGTTGAAAACTAGCTGGGGATTGTGAAGTAGCTACTGACAACAGAAACGTTCGGTAAATTTCACTCTGTGCTCTGTCAAAGACTAATGAGAACCGAAGAAACTATAATTATACCTGTCCTTCTGTTGCATGGTAAAAACGCCATGATTAAGTTGCCAAAAGGAGGAATTCTTTCTCCTGCTGCTCAGTGTCACAGAGAATGAAAACCAGTGTGGGAGGGCTCACGGCAAGGCGAAGGCCTGCCTATGTGATCTAAATCAATATACAAGCATCAGGGAATCCAACCTCACCAAGTTCAGCCCAAGCAGAAACTCTGCATGAAACCTGACTGTCTGAACACTAGGAAAGTCTCACTCACTAGGGCTCATTTTGTGGATACTCAGAACCCTGCAACAGGAATTCAGAAGGTGAGATTTTTCAGTTACATCTGAATAAAGTTAGGAATCAACTGGCCCAATGGGTGGTTTTGCACTATAAGCCTGACACATGTGACTCTCAGTGGTTTCGGAGCATTGCTGAGAGAACAAGTTGGTCAGATATATATAATCCGTGTGGAAGTTCTGCCACTGGAAACGGCACTGTCATCAATGGCCCTGGCTGGGGTGGGGTCCCATCCCTACCTATAGCATGAGTTGGCCTCATTCATAACATGTCATTCGCTCGTGGGAACATCTAACTCCTCTTCCAGCCTGAAGACAATAGGCAGAACACGTATGCACCCCTTATTGCTTCCCACGGTGCCTGACACACAAGATGAAGCTGGTACGTACTAGACATGACAAGTCGGACTGCGGCATAGACTCTGCCAGAACTGCTCAAATGCCTGGCACGCTGGAAACAAAAGCTACTTGGAGAAACCCTTAAAGTGGAGTTAAACCAAAGGGTGCAAAAGCGCACACTTCAGTAGAACAGAAGCTCTGCATTTAAAGTCCAGCTGACTTTCCCACTAAGCTTATGACAGACAGGACCGGAGAGGTGGCTGGGTGGGAGCTGAGTTTGGACCCTCAGCACCCAGTAAAAAGCTGGGTGTGGCGGCAAATGCTTAGGGTCAAAGAGAGGTTCCCTGGCCAGCCAGGTGAAACAGCAATTTCAGAGATAGCCCGTCTCCAAAAGAAGGTGGAGATGTGATAGAGGAAGACACCCAGTGTCAACATCTGACCTCATCCCAAGAACATAGCACATACATCAGAGAAAGAGAATTACACACACATGCACACGCACATGCACACGCACATGCACACGGGAGTCTCCACACTATGGGGTGTTTTGAAAGGAGGGTGGCATTGTAATTCAGCTCTTCTGGATGAAATGCCCAGTCTGTGGTACATCACTAGTGGTGGACAGAAGATGTCATTTATTCTTTGAAACCTCATTTTCCAAGTCCATGAGGGAAACAACGCACTGCCGAACAGGCCCCAGCATGTGGGCACCCAGCTGCTGCAGTCAGGACACTTGGGGCTCCAGTCACCACCACCTTATTTTCTTTCAAAACAGAGCACTTATTCCCTGGGTGGAAGCTGTTGATTCCTAACAGAGGACATCTTCCTGCAGCCAGCTTCTTCTCTATGCTGCTTTGCAGCAGAGTAAACACCAGTCCTCCAACAAGGCTCACATCCTGCTGTACCTGAGTGATTAGCATGGAGGAACAGCTAACTAGGGGAAAGAGTGAGAGCCTATGAACTGATCTGTCAAGTTAACAGAAGGTTTCACTGCAGTGTAAACTGCAGTGAGCAAGCATTTTAAAGTCATGGAGCTGGACTGGAGAGATGACCCAGCAGTTAAGAGCACCTACTTCTCTTCCAGATGTCCTGAGTTCAATTCCCAGCAAACACATGGTGGCTCACAATCATCTGTAGTGGAATCCGATGCCCTCTTCTGGTGTGTCTGAAGACAGCTACAGTGTACTCATATAAGCAGGGGGCCTGAGTCAGAGACTGGATGGAAAGAAGTCAGACATGCCTGGCTCTTAGTTCACTGCCTGCTACTGTAACATAGTGCCAGAGACAGAAACAATTATAAACAATGTACATTTCTTCAGTTCTTGATTCTGGACTCTGAGAAGTCTAAGACTAAGGAACTCCATCTGGTGAGGGCTGTCTTGATGTGTCTAATTAACATGGCCTTGGAGTAGTCAATGAACGTACCCAAGACAGAGAAAAATGGGGTCCAGCATGTCCTTTTATGAGAGACACACTCCCCCAATTATGATACTAATCCACTCATCAGGAAAGTCTCATGACCTAATAAACTCAAGGGTCCTACCAGTTAAAACCTTTCTAAAGGCCATTGAATTTTCAACATGAGGTTTAGAACAGAGAACCCTGCTACCAATATAAACTGGGGGGGGGATGGGAATCTACAGATCTCTCTTTTATTTTGAAGTTGGAAGGAATTTTAGCTATCAACATGCCACCGTTAGTAGAAAATTACATCAAACCCACAGCAAAAGTCAGCCTGACATTTTTCATATCAAGCAAGTGACAAACCAAATATATTAATCATTTGTGGCCGCATGAAATTAATAAATTCTACCACTAAGAATTTCTTTTTTGACCACAGTTATGATACTGATGTATTTAGCATCAAATGTCAAAATCTACTAACCCAGTAGCTTGAGTGAGCTCATTAGGTCACAAAGCTCCATTTAAAGTGGTGTTTCTCCATGATAAAAGCAATCTACAGCAAACCAGGAGCC
Organism: Mus musculus; assembly: GCF_000001635.26. Lineage (NCBI taxonomy): Eukaryota > Metazoa > Chordata > Mammalia > Rodentia > Muridae > Mus > Mus musculus. The sequence continues at coordinate 83,070,703 of NC_000074.6, forward strand.
AACATCAAAGTAAATGGTGAGAAGCTGGAAGAAATCCCACTAAAATCAGGGACTAGACAAGGCTGTCCACTCTCTCCCTACCTATTCAACATTGTACTTGAAGTCCTAGCCAGAGCAATTAGACAACAAAAGGAGATCAAGGGGATACAAGTTGGAAAAGAAGAAGTCAAAATATCACTCTTTGCAGATGATATGATAGTATATATAAGTAACCCTATAAATTCTACCAGAGAACTCCTAAGCCTGATAAACAGCTTCAGTGAAGTAGCTAGATATAAAATTAACTCAAGCAAGTCAATGGCCTTTCTGTACACAAAGGATAAACAGGCTGAGAAAGAAATTAGGGAAACAACACCCTTCTCAATAGTCACAAATAATATAAAATATCTCGGCGTGACTCTAACTAAGGAAGTGAAAGATCTGTATGATAAAAACTTCAAGTCTCTGAAGAAAGAAATTAAAGAAGATCTCAGAAGATGGAAGGATCTCCCATGCTCATGGATTGGCAGGATCAACATTATAAAAATGGCTATCTTGCCAAAAGCAATCTACAGATTAAATGCAATCCCCATCAAAATTCCAACTCAATTCTTCAACGAATTAGAAAGGGCAATCTGAAAATTCATCTGGAACAACAAAAAACCTAGGATAGCAAAAACTCTTATGGATAAAAGAACCTCTGGTGGAATCACCATGTCTGACCTAAAGCTGTACTACAGAGCAATCATGATAAAAAACTGCATGGTACTGGTATAACGACAGACAAGTAGACCAATAGAACAGAATTGAAGACCCTGAGATGAACCCACACACCTATGGTCACTTGATCTTTGACAAGGGAGCAAAAACCATTCAGTGGAAAAAAGACAGCATTTTCAACAAATGGTGCTGGCACAACTGGCAGTTATCATGTAGAAGAATACGAATTGATCCATTCCTATCTCCTTGTACTAAGGTCAAATCTAAGTGGATTAAGGATCTCCACATAAAACCAGAGACACTGAAACTTATAGAGGAGAAAGTAGGGAAAAGCCTCGAAGATATGGGTACAGGGGAAAAATTCCTGAATAGAACAGCAATGGCTTGTGCTGTAAGATCGAGAATCGATAAATGGGACCTCATAAAGTTGCAAAGCTTCTGCAAGGCAAAAGACACCATCAATAAGACAAAAAGACCACCAACAGATTGGGAAAGGATCTTTACCTATCCTAAATCAGATAGGGGACTAATATCCAATATATACAAAGAACTCAAGAAGGTGGACTCCAGAAAATCAAATAACCCCATTAAAAATGGGGCTCAGAACTGAACAAAGAATTCTCACCTGAAGAATACCGAATGGCAGAGAAGCACCTGCTAAAATGTTCAACTTCCTTAATCATCAGGGAAATGCAACTCAAAACAACCCTGAGATTCCACCTCACACCAGTCAGAATGGCTAAGATCAAAAATTCAGGTGACAGCAGATGCTGGCGAGGATGTGGAGAAAGAGGAACACTCCTCCATTGTTGGTGGGATTGCAAGCTTGTACAACCACTTTGGAAATCAGTTTGGTGGTTCCTCAGAAAATTGGACATAATACTACCAGAGGATCCAGCAATACCTCTCCTGGGCATATATCCAGAAGATGTTCCAACCGGTAAGAAGGACACATGCTCCACTATGTTCATAGCAGCCTATTTATAATAGCCAGAAACTGGAAAGAACCCAGATGCCCCTCAACAGAGGAATGGATACAGAAAATGTGGTACATTTACACAATGGAGTACTACTCAGCTATTAAAAGGAATGAATTTATGAAATTCCTAGGCAAATGGATGGACCTGGAGGGCATCATCCTGAGTGAGGTAACACAATCACAAAGGAACTCACACAATATGTACTCACTGATAAGTGGATATTAGCCCAGAAACTTAGGATACCCAAGATATAAGATACAATTTGTTTAACGCATGAAACTCGAGAAGAACGAAGACCAAAGTGTGGACACTGTGCCCCTTCTTAGAATTGGGAACAAAACACCCATGGAAAGAGTTACAGAGATAAAGTTTGGAGCTGTGACGAAAGGATGGACCATCTAAAGACTGCCATATCCAGAGATCCATCCCATAATCAGCTTCCAAATGCTGACACCATTGCATACACTAAGATTTTGCTGAAAGGACCCAGATATAGCTGTCTCTTGTGAGACAATGCCGGGGCCTAGCAAACACAGAAGTGGATGCTCACAGTCAGCTATTGGATGGATCACAGGGCCCCCAATGGAGGAGCTAGAGAAAGTACCCAAGGAGCTAAAGGGATCTGCAACACTATAGGTGAAACAACATTATGAACTAACCAGTACCCCAGAGCTCTTGACTCTAGCTGCATATGTATCAAAAGATGGCCTAGTCGGCCATCACTGGAAAGAGAGGCCCATTGGACTTGCAAACTTTATATGCCCCAGTACAGGGGAACGCCAGGGCCAAAAAGTGGGAGTGGGTGGGTAGGGGAGTGGGGGGGGGTGTATTGGGGACTTTTTGGATAGCATTGGAAATGTAAATGAGGAAGATACCTAATAAAAAATTAATTCTAAAAAATAAATAATAAAGTGGTGTTTCTGGTCTAACGGAATTATCTCCTACATGGCAATAGAGTCAGGGCTGCAACTGAGGTTTGAGAGCCATTGTTTCGTTTATGAATATTGACAGTAAACTGGGGGGATGAATTCCCTAATTTCCCTTGTTTAGGATGTCATGGAGATTGGCCTTCTGTACTGCTGTGCCCTCCCCTAGAGTATGAAATTTCAGACTCAGGTATGGACACAAACCAGACATGTAGTGAGAACTAGAAAATGAGACTGATTGGTGAGTGTGGCCACCCAGGGCCTGTGAGCCTGCATCTAGCGGGACAGCACTGGGTCAGCCTCTACTGGTTTCTACCAGAAAAGCAGGCACATGTTACCAGATCATACTTAGCCAAGAAAAAAAAATCAGGTATAAATTTGTAATTAGAGGTCCTAAATTTTAGCCTGGTATAGTGACACACACTTTTAATCCCAGCACTTGGGAGGCAAAAGCAGGCAGAGTTCACGGCCAGCCGGGTCTACAGAGTGAGTTCCAGGATGGTCAGGGTCACAGAATGAGACCCTGTCTCAAAAAAAATTTTTTTTTAAATTACAAAGAAGTGAACAAATAAAAATACCCTAACATTTAAACATTAGTAATTGTTATTTTTTATTTTATATTCATATCATAGACTATATTTTATGCACTTATCTAGTATCTCACAAATGAAAATTCCATGAGATTTAGAAGTAGGAAAACAATCTCCTTCATATCCTTCCTAGCATCTGGTCACTGACTCCATCTTTCCTTGCCTCTAATAGTTCCTCCTTTCTTTCCTCGTGTTATTCTGCTCCCACAGTAAGATCCTTTTAAGTAAGATCATACAATCGCTAGATTCTGCACATAAGAGCGAACACGTAGTTTCATTTTTCTTTCTGAGATTGTATGATCTTAGTTAATATAATACATTTTAAGTCCATTCATATTCCTGAAATTTTTGTGATTTCCTTTTTCATTTTTTTAAATTAATTTATTTTTTTACTTATCACTTTATATTCTGCTCACTGACCACCTCCTGGTCACCTCCTTCCAAGATACTTTCCCCCTCCCCCCTTCCCTTTCTCCTCTGATCAGGTAGGTCCCCCTAGGGTATTTCCCCACCTTGGCACATCAAATCTCGGTGAGGCTAGGCATATCCTCCCCATTGAGGCCAGACAAGGAAGCTCAATTAGAAAAACATATCTCATGGGCAGGCAACAGCTTTAGGGAAAGCCCCTGCTCCCAGCGTTCAGGACCCAGATGAAGACCAAGCTGCACATCTGCTACATTTGTGCAGGGAGGCCTGGGTCTAGCTCGCATATGTTCTTTGGTTCATGGTTCAGTTTCTGAGAGCCCCCAAGAGTCTAGGTTAGTTGACTCTGTTGGTCTTCCGGTGGAATTCCTATCCCCTTCAGGCCTGCAATCCTTCCTCCTATTCTTCCATAAGAGTCCCCAAACTCAATTCACTGTTTGGGTATCTGCATCTCTCTGACTCAGCAGCTGGGTGGAGCCTCTCAGAGAACAGCCATGCTAGACTCTGGTCTGCAAGCATGACAAAGTATCATTAATAGTGTCAGGAACTGGTGCTTGCCCACGGGATAGGTTACATCTCGATTTTTAAAAGCATTGTACTTCCAAAGAAAATGTCTCCGGGAACACCAGTTTGCATTCTTGCCTCTAGATTTTAGGGCTCCTGGGAGATCTTCCCAATCTGTCTCTTTCTAGAGACTCTTATGTGTTGCCACAACCTCAGTACAAGCCAGTACTTCTGTAAGCCGTGCAGTGTTCACATGCGCGCCACCGCCACATCTCCTTGGAAGATCGCACGAGCCATGCTCAAAGCCAAACTCTCCATCTTCAAACCTGTTCCCTTCCATGTTCTCTGGCTAACTCATGGTACTACAGACGCTCAAGAGATGTGATTCCAGATCATCACTTTTCTGCTAACCCTTCATCAGTTGTCCCTTTCCTCTATCTCACGGGCACACACTGCATTCACTGGCTTTTCTGAGGTACTCTTCTAACCAGATTCTTTCTGCCTTTAATTAACAGCAAAGGTGAGCCCTTAAAATATTAAATGGATCATCTTATTCCCTGCTTAAAATCCCTCCATATCTTTAGAAAATGTATATAATTCTGTGCCATGTGGACCCAAAGTATCCTTCATCTCTAACGTGAAAACGACAGACACATCAGAGGTCTGTATGAAATAGGTGGCTAGACTTTACATGCAGTTTCTTGGGCTTTTTGCAAAGGAAACAGGCAAAGTCAAAACATACTAGTGTTGTGGATAACTGTGTATCCTCGGCTGTTAGGTTCAAGTTAAAACACATACTAGTGTTGTGGATAACTGTGTATCCTCGGCTGTTAGGTTCAAGTTAAAACACATACTAGTGTTGTGGATAACTGTGTATCCTCGGCTGTTAGGTTCAAGTTAAAACACATACTAGTGTTGTGGATAACTGTGTATCCTCGGCTGTTAGGTTCAAGTTAAAACACATACTAGTGTTGTGGATAACTGTGTATCCTCGGCTGTTAGGTTCAAGTTAAAACACATACTAGTGTTGTGGATAACTGTGTATCCTCGGCTGTTAGGTTCAAGTTAAAACACATACTAGTGTTGTGGATAACTGTGTATCCTCGGCTGTTAGGTTCAAGTTAAAACACATACTAGTGTTGTGGATAACTGTGTATCCTCGGCTGTTAGGTTCAAGTTAAAACACATACTAGTGTTGTGGATAACTGTGTATCCTCGGCTGTTAGGTTCAAGTTAAAACACATACTAGTGTTGTGGATAACTGTGTATCCTCGGCTGTTAGGTTCAAGTTAAAACACATACTAGTGTTGTGGATAACTGTGTATCCTCGGCTGTTAGGTTCAAGTTAAAACACATACTAGTGTTGTGGATAACTGTGTATCCTCGGCTGTTAGGTTCAAGTTAAAACATAAATACTAAAGAATGGTTTCCAAAGTCTTCAGATCTTTTTTAAGGAAAATTTTAGTAGAAAATGATGGTAAAACCATGCAATGTTACAACAGGTTATCTGAACCAACCACTTTCCACAAGTTTCTCTTGTTGGTTTCTGGCCACCTTTACCTTGAGCTACTAAAGGACAGTATTTCATTTCCATGGATTTGGCAGCCTGTAAGTGTAGCAGCCCCTGTGACCCTCCAAGCTTTTTTAAAAATCCAGTTTACACATTTCAATTTAGAAAACAATTCTGTGAGTTTGAAGTCATGAAATTTGAGGTGTTTGTGGCTACAGAGACTGGAGTAAAGCTGCCTGAGTCCCTGGGTGAGCAAGCTCTGTCTCTGGATGGGTGAGCTCTGTTCCTAGGTGAGCAAGCTCTGTCCCTGAGTGGGTGAACTCTGTCTCTGTGTGGCTGAGCTCAGTCCCTTGGTAGGTAAGCTCTGTCCTTGGGTGGGTGAGCTCTGTACCTCGGTGGGTGAGTTCTGTCCCTGGGTGGGTGAGCTCTGCCCTGGGTGGGTAAGGTCTGTCCCTGGGTGGGTGATCTCTGTCCCTGAGTGGGTGAGCTCTGTCCCTGGGTGAGTGAGATCTGCCTCTGCATGGGTGAGCTCTGCCCTGGGTGGGTGAGCTCTGTCTCTGGGTGGGTGAGCTCTGTCCCTAGGTGGGTTTGCTCTGTCCCTAGGAGGGTGAGCTCTGTCCCTAGGTGGGTGAGATCTGTCCCTAGGAGGGTGAGCTCTGTCCCTAGGTGGGTGAGCTTTGTCCCTAGGTGGGTGAGCTTTGACTCTGTAGCACTGTAGTGGATTGGCCCTTTCTTTGTAACCCCTTTTTGGCTATAGTCGTCGAAAAATCATGAAATTGATCTATGATAATAAACTATTTGTTTGATTTGCAATGGAATTGTGGGTTGAAAAGCTAGGCATGTGAGTTGAATTAGCCAATCGCCATTGAGAATAAAGATCCTGAGAGTGTGGTGTGTTGCTTTTAATTCTTGTTGCCTGAGAGGGAAATCCTAAGTCAAGGCCAGCCTCAGCTAAATAGAAAAATCCTGTCAAAAATAAATAATTTTTTATTTTTAAAAAGAAGGAAGGTGTGGAGTTGGATAGAGACAGCTATTGATTTTATGTTTCTGTAATTGTAACAAATATCTGAGATAAACCAACTTCAAAAAGAGAACAGGCTTATTCTGGCTCCCAGTATGGAGGATGTGGTGACCATGACCGCTTGGCCCTGTTGCTCTGGAACTGTGGCAGCACAGTGCAGCATGGGGAAGTCTGAGTGTAACAGAGGAGGCCTGGGAGCAAAGGGAAGGAGCTGAAGAAGCTAAGGACTCAAAGTCCCCTTCATAGGTGCACCTCTGTAGGCTTGACACCCCCCACACACAGACACTCTTCACTTGCCCCTCCTTTCAAAGGTTTCAACCACTTTCCAGCAACGTGAGGAGCAAGCCTCTAACACCTGAGCCTTTGAGGGATGCTCAAAGTCAAAAGGGAGGGAGAGAAGGAGAGAAGGAGGGGAGGGAGGGAGGGAGGGAGGGAGGGAGGGAGGGAGGGAGGGAGGGAGGGAGGGGGGTACAATTCCTTGTATAGTTCCTCTTTTGTTGCTATTGTGGTGCACAGTCACTGTCGTCTTCTGAATTTTCATCTCTGAGAATAAGTTGTCTTCAGCTTTTACTGTAACTCGAAGAATTGATTTCTCCATTCAGTCACGTTTCCTAGATACACAATAAGCTTTTATATTGAGAAAAATAAGTCATTAGAAAGGTTAAGTATATATTTAACAGCTTAACTTGCTTCCTTCTCAATAGTAATTCTATTACTAACTACTCATTGAGAATCCACAGTGTATGAAATACAGCACTGTATATAGACTGACTCTATATATTCAGCCCAAATTCTCATTTAATTATCAATTAAACATTAATCCTGGAGGATGACGGTGACTTACACAAAATAACACAAGTAATTAGTAATAGTTCAACTAGAATATTGTCTAAAGGAAGCAAGATTTCCAATTCTCATAGATAGATACATAGACTGACAGACAGACAATTTTGATCTAGGGTCTCTTATAACCCAGGCCCACCTCAAGCTCACTATGTAGCCAATGACAACCTTGAAGTCCTGATTCTCATGTCTCCACTGCTCAGCTGCTGAGATCACAGGCTGGTGCCAACACCCCAGCTCATCAGTGCCATTTTAGATGTCTAGTCTTGCTGTCACTGTAAAGTGTGAAATGAAAGCACTGGGTAAGAGGATGGACTAAACACGTGAAGCTATTTCCAGTCTCTCCTAAAACCAGAACAATGACTTTTTAAATTAAATACAGACTGACGTGTGTGGAGTAAAGGAGCGAAAAGGCAGAAACAAAGTCTGAGCCAGTGGCAAAGAGAGCAAGCACTGAGTGACCTAGTAGATGTGAGACAGAGCTGTGTCTACTGTGGCCTCCCCAGGGTAGAGACAAAAGCTCTCTGACACAGTGGTTGGCAGAGACATGGGGCTCACCCAGCAGGGGAGCACACTATCTGCTGAGACACCTGGGGGGAGCACTGCCCCCCAAAGGAAGGCTCATCCCAGTTTGCACCTGTGAGTCCTTGCCCTCCCCTGTCTCCCCAGTCAGGAATGCAAGGCGCGTGGTCCTAGAGCAGAGGAATTAGGTGTGGAAGGAGATGTGTATCAGTGGCCAGCTGGCAAGGGAGTCTGTTGTGAAGTGTGAGGCAAATACCCAACTTCACTTCATGGTGAATGGATAGTTTGGTAAAGAATTCAGTGACTGCCACCGTCCTCAAATACGAAATCCTTGTATTTCCCAGTGGTCCCTTGGGAGTTGTGAGCTAGCATCTGAGATGTGTCAGAGCTCTGTCTTCCATGGATTGATCCGTGCGAAGCAGTTCGTTTCTCTAAGACTTGTTCTTCAGGGCACAGCTCTGTTATTTCCTCTTTGTCTCTTTTAAAGTATCTTAGAAATACACTGCTCTTTATTAAATACATATATTTTCCTTAAATGTCCTTACCATGGCAAATGCCATCAGCAACAGCCAAAGCAAGCAAAAGTATTACAGCGACCATCAGTCTTCGTTTCATAGACATCTTTATTGGTCTTTTAATTGCGTGGTTATCCAGCAGAGCGATAGAAAGCATAAGACTTTATGGATTACAGCTGCCTTTAGGCAGATCTTGAGACTCCCCCAGCCTACTCCCTAGCTTGGTTGTGCATTCCAGTCATATTTGAATACCGTCTGATGTCTGCCTGTCCACAACAGCCCTCATCACTTGCAGCCATCTGTGTACACTGTGACTACTACTTAAAGGATCAGTCTATGTTACTCATCTGACTAAAGTACCAATTATCCTTAGGACTCAGTTTTGACATCACACCCTATGGCACATGCCATCTTTGACCCAGCATATGGCTCCATAGCCTCCTCCCTTGCTCCGTACCTGATCCATCTGCCAACAGAGCCAAAATTCTGCCTATCTGTCTGCCCGCTAGACAGTAAGCTCCTTGAGGCTCTGAATTGTCTTGTTCTCGCATGCATAGCAGCTCGAATAATTGTTAGCGCATAGCAGAGACTCAGTTAATACATCTTGAAGGTGTTCAGGAGTTATACTCATTCTAGAGTATTTGGAAATAGATCCAGGGGAAAAAAGGAAAAAGAAAAATCCCTGCACACACCTTTAATCCAGCACTCGGGAGGCAGAGGCAGGTGAATCTATTGAGTTCAAGGCCAGCCTGGTCTGCAGAGTGAGTTCCAGAAAAGCCAAGGCTACACAGAGAAACTCTGCTTCAAAACACAAATAAAAAATATATCTTAAAAGGAACATCAATATAAATATTAATATAAATCCTAAATCTTCATCAACTTAAGCTACAGAGACCTTGTCTCAAAGAAAAAAAAAGAAAGGAAGGAAGGGAGGGAGGGAGGGAGGGAGGGAGAGAGAGAGAGAGAGAGAGAGAGAGAGAGAGAGAGAGAGAGAGAGAGGAAGAGAGAAAGAAAGAGAAAGAGGGAAAAGAGAAGGAGGGAGGGAAAAGGAAGGAAGGGAGGGAGAGAGAAAGGGGGAAGGGAGGAAGGGAAAAAAGGAAGGAAGGAAAGAAGGAAGGGAGGGAGGAAGGGAAGAAGAAAGTCCCCAAAGCATGAATGCCTCTTCCTCCTTCTCCTCTTCTTCCTCCTCCTGTTAACCTTTTTAGTTCCTTGCTTCCAATCATAACAACATTCTCGTCACATCAGCCTTGCAGTAAGCAAGCTTTGAGTGCTTCTGAATTCCTTTCTGGTATATTCTTATACTGAAAATGCCATTAAGTGTCTATTTATGTAACTCTGAACTCTTGAGAAACTTCACTTAGGTGGTTATAAGGACATCATCCTTTAAAAGGGACGATGTTTTTGAGATAGTTTCTGTTATTGGGCTTTGTTACCTGCTAAGTTATGATACCACAAATAATGGTTAAGTGAATATTTTTTGCACTTCTAATTATTGCTCCTTAGAGCACTCTGGAAATAAAATTATTAGGTGAAAATTGTATAACTCTAATGGAAGAACAAAGTAGAATAATGGCCTTTGGATGCTAAGAAGGGTAGTAGGAGGGGAGACGGAATTTTAACAAGGGCTCTGTAGTCACAGTGGAGAAATTTGTTCTGGGTTTCTTAAAACAGACAGGGTTAAGTGTTGATTAAAACAATATGTGATATATTAGAAAATAAGTAAAGAAATAAAATCTCCAGATGTAAAAAGGATAATGTTTGAAGATGTGGAAATGTTTATTACCTTTGATAATTACACATGTACCATCATGTGCCATATCCAAGCTATGCAAATAATATGTCTCAAATTAAAAAGAATTTACATTTTTAAAAGATTAAAAATATTTGCATTTCAGTTTTCAGTGCTTCAACAAGCCCATCTCAGTATACTTTTAAATGCAACATTGTGTTTTTTAAAGAGTAACGATTACATTTGCAAAAAAGGAAGTTCCATTTGCAAAAAAGAACCCTTCAATTTTAACACTTCTGCTTATAATGTGTCTGCATTACCTTCTTCTGTGCCTGCTTTTCTGTTGCATTGTCTTTCTTAATGACTTAAAGGCTTTTGTTGTGGTAAGAGCACAATCCTGGCTCTGAGGAGCTGACAATCCTGGGAATCTGGGTTTCATCCCCAGCCATGACCTCCTAGAAGCCATGTGCAGTGGGTACAATCTCAGCATAGGGGAGGGTTGCAGGGGACGGAGACAGGATCCCAGAGCCTGCTGTGCAGCCACTCTTGCCTACTCAGCAAGCTCCAGAGATCCTGTCTCAGATAAACTGATGCTGACCTCCTGCCTCCGAGTGTATACACACAGTGTGCGTGTATTCAGACACCCACCAACATAACTCTCTGTACGGTGTTTGAAAGTTCCCCTATCTAATACATGCCATCAACATTAATGTATAATCTTAGCATTTTCTAACATTTAAGCTCAGTTCCATGAATTACTTGATTCCTTTCTTGCCCTCTTAGATACAACTAAGAAATACACTGTCATCGTCCCTTTTTTCTGTTTCCTTGATAAAATATAATGACGAAAGCAGCTTAGGGGAGAATTGTTTCATTCAGCTGAGAAGTCCTGGTTACAGTCTGTCATTGTGGGGGGGGGTTGGGGGGGTGAATCACGGTAGCAGGAACAGGAAGCAACTGTGTGCATCCATTGTCAAGAGAAAAGCGGGAGGAGCTAAAGGGATGTGCAATCCTATAGGTGGAACAACAATATGAACTAACCAGTAACCCGCCCCCCCAGCTCGTGTCTCTAGCTGCATATGAATCAGAAGATGGCCTAGTTGGCCATCAGTGGAAAGAGAGACCCATTGTTCGTGCAAACTTTATATGCCTCAGTACAGGGGAACGACAGGGCTAAGAAGTGGGAGTGGGTGGGTGGGGGAGTGGGTGGGGGAGCGTGTGGGGGACTTTTGGGATAGCATTGGAAATGTAAATGAAATAAATACCCAATTTAAAAAAAAAAAGAGCAAAGCGGGAACTCACACTTGTATTCATTCCACTTCCCCAACTCTTACACAGTCTAGGATTCCCAGCTGGAATGGGAACAGCATTAGCCACGGTGGCCAAGTCTTCCCCACCCCCCTCACTCGTCATTAACTTGATCAAGATAATCTCCCAAAGACATGGCCCACGGCAATGTAGACAAGGAAGGAAGGGCTTACTCTGGCTACAGTTTGAGGTACAGCCTCGATGGCAGGAATTTAAGGCAACTGATCACATCGGGTCTGAAGTTAGGAAACATAAAGAGATGACTGGTGGTGCTTAGGTAACATTCTCCCCTTCGTTCCATCCAGATACTGCCCATGGAAAGGTTGTCATCCACATTTACTATGTCTTTTCTTATCTCTGTAGCCAAGTCCAGATGCTCCCATCCAGACATGTAGAAAGGTCTGTCTCCTAGGTGATTCTGGATTCTGTTGAGCTTGCAGTAAGCATTAACATCACAGGACTGGTGGGTGGGTTCTTGCTATTTTGGTATTCCTCTTTTGAGACATGGCCTTACCATGCAGCTAAGGCTGACCTCAGACTCAGTCTTCCCGCCTCCACCTCCGCGGTGCTGACTTTACAAGCGTTCACCACCATAGCCAGCCTCTATTAGTTTCCTACCACAATGGCTCACATTTAAATTTCTGACCCACTTAGAATTTATCTGGGGCTCTATTTTGAGGTGAGATTTGAATTAGAGTTTTTACAGAACAGCCAATTTTTTGTAAGACTTCTGGAAATAAAATTATTAGGTGAAAAGTTTATAACTCTAATGGAAGAGTGGAGTAGAATAATGATCTCTGGATGCTGGGAAGGGTAGCACTTTTTTAAAAAAGAAGTGCTAGTAGATGGGATGGAGAGTGTTTTAAACTGCATACTGCTCTTCCAGAGGCCAGAAGTTCAGTTCCCAGCATCTGAACTGGGCAGCTCACAACCACTTATCACTCCAGGGGAGCCAATGCCCCCCCACCAGGCACCTGCACTTGTGTGCACATACACATATGCAAACTCATGTGACAATCAATATTATATGCTTAATTAAAAAAAAACAAAACAAAACCTAGATCTTAAAAAGAGAAACACTACTAGGAACAATAATTCCAAAACGGAAGCATCCAAAGACATAGCTTGACGTTGACCATAAACTTTGCTTTGTCCCCCTTCAGGTGGTCAAGAGCCAGCACTGAGCAGTGACTCTGACATCTCATTAATTATGGCACTGGAAGTGGGCCTGTCTGATGTAGAACTTTCCACTGACCAAGACTGCGAGGAGGTGAAATCTTGAGATGGTAGAAATGGACAAGAGAAGACATAGGAACCAGGGGGACAGGAGGGAAGCATGCTCCAAGGACTGAACTGGATACACGACCTTCAGATCACCATGGCAACCCCAGGGCACTCTGTTCAAGGGTGGTAACGAAAGCAATATCCAAAGTCTCCCGAGTCAGGATGCGGGTTCCCATCTCTGCAACAACAGCCTGTGGCCTTGATGTGGAAGTTGAAAGCTGAATTTCTTGGTGTCTGTGTAGACGTGCAGCAGACTGGAAGGAGAACTCCACAGTTTCTTCACTTGACTTCAGCCTCTCCCATCTTCTTGCTCTTGTTTGGGAAAAATGGTTTCATTCCCTTGGCGACTTCTTTTTAAAGTTGATGTGTAGTTTACATCGATTGATTCCCTCCGTTTTCCCTTTGATCCACTCCAGCCCATGTACAGAGGTCTGCTTAGAAGTTCTGGTTGCTGGCCCTGTGATTGGTTTATACCACGTCTTGAGATTCATAGTCGCGAGTTATCAATATGACGTGTGTATGACTTTGAGGATTGCCTCGGCACCCTGAAACAGTGGAAAGGCAGATTTTACCAAGTGTCTAAACCCCTCCAATAGGTGGGCCTTGGCGAGCCCAGCTGCCAGACAGCCACACTAAGTTCTGGATCTGCTGAGCTGCTTGCTGGCTATTTTCCACTCCACTACATAGGCTTCCACTTGCCACGCTCTGTCAGGGGCCATCTTAGCAGGAGAGAACTGTCAGGGAGGAATGCAGGTCCTCTGACTGGAGGGCCTTAGTCTAAAACTCAGAATTCCCCAAAGGACACCATGACAAAGTTCAGAGTATGTGGAACTATAAGCCTAGTTTAAAAAACAAACAAACAAAACAAAACCTGATACCCTGTCTTCCCAGGAAGATGCCTGACTCCCTGATTTCCTCCAAAGCCTTAGCAGTTTATCACCTTCATAAATGAATTCCACGGGTACGAGGTATAGAAAAGATGAAATCAGTTTTTAGGTCACTGGCATCCAGGTGTAAGCTTATTTCAGGAACTCTCCTGTTAACCCTCACCAGCCTACATGGAAAGATCTAAATAAGTCCTTAACAGTTTCTCGGGTCTTCTGAGAGCATTTGGGTATCAAGAGGAGAACGAGGTATGATCTGATAAAGTCTGAATCAAAATGTGCATCATGGGAAATTGCTAAATTGAGTCTCCTCTGAGAGTTAGAATCAAATAAGATTACAAGGAAAATAACAAATGACTATCAAAACCCACCGTACTATAAAGTGGTTTACGATTTTATTCTCTTTTTGTCTGAAACAATAACAAAAGTGTGCTGTCTTTTGAGTAGACAGTATTGTGATACATGCAGCAATTCCAGAGACATAGGTGGCCACCTGTGTCCCTCTGGACAATCAGAAGGATCTCTTCCTCCTCCTCCTCCTCCTCCTCCTCCTCCCTAGCAGTTGGCAAGGTCATACAGAGCAGGGATTATCAGGAAAGCAAGCTCTTCCCACTGAGCTGTATTTATGTATTTGATTTGAGCTTTTCCACCTCATTACACTAATATCTTTCAAACATTCGTGAGCTGTAAATCCATGCTGCCCACTGGAATTTTGAGTCCAGGGCGATGGAATTCTCCACTGCTCCTTTTCCTTCCTTCCTTCCTTCCTTCCTCCCTCCCTCCCTCCCTCCCTCCCTCCCTCCCTCCCTTCCTTCCTTCCTTCCTTTCTTTCTACTTTTAATGCATTCCTATTCGATGGTAGAGAGCAAGGCAAGGAAAATGATAACAAGCTTCAGAAAAATCACCTCTGTCAAAGGTCTAGCACATCCCATAATTAATGCCCGCCTCCAAGGCCTGAGATGCTTCGTAGCGAGGAAGCAGGTGAGTGCTAAACCAGACTCTCTCCAATGAAGTTTCGAAGATGAGTCTCACTGTCCCCTCTGTCTCAGGTGACACATCTGCACTTCTCCAGGGGGGATCTGTGTTGTGAAAACAACTGAGTCACAAAGGAAATTTTAATATTTAGTCTAATGACATTGGGGTAATTCAACAACAAGAGAAATACAAAATTACATTGCATGACCAGACAGAAAAAGATCTGGTAGGTGTTTTCTGGCCAGTGGCCAGGTAAACGCTGATTATATAAGCAAGTCCTTGACCTAATACCCTACAGGATGCTAAGGAGCCCAAGAGGCCCACCCTTAGCCTGTTGATCTGACTCCAAGGAGACCCTGTGGCAAACTCCCTGAGCCTTTGACAGTCTCTGCTTACCAAAGAGTTTTGAAGGGCTTCCCTGTGACCTTCATGGCAAAAGAAAGATTAAAAGAAAGTTTTTCCTCTTGAGATAACTGGCAAAGCTCTTACTATAGACATTGCTGCTGCCTTCCGTGATGAGGAGGCCCTGACCTGAGGACCCAGTGAGCCACACGTGGCTATGCAGCCCAGGAGTGCCCACTGACTATGCATTTACAGGCATGCATTTTTCTGGAGCAAGTGGTGCACCAACTCTGTCCAACAGAAATACAGCCCAAGTCACATGCATTTTTTTTTCTAACTCCCGATAGCCACATTTTAAGAAGCAAAAAGGAAACAGGTGGAAATTATTTAATAGCAGTTTAATCTAATATTATTATTGTTTTGATGTGCAAATGATGTAGGGTGTCAGGAAAACATTTTCCTCTATTCTTTGTTACCTATTCTAAATCTGCTGTCTTTTACACGCCCAGCACATCATCATTATTACTAGCCACAGTTCAAGCTTTCCGTAGCCACATGTGCCTAGTGGCCACCAGCCGGGCAGCACAGCCCAAGAAATGTTCCAGAATCCTTACAAGTGCTCTCCTGACTGTGACAGGAGAAAAAGGATAAGATTACCTCAGGTTTTCCCCAAAAGAAAAACAGACTTTAGCCAAGTTACCTAAGGAGACAGCCAGGGATGTTCTTATTCCATAAGTAATAGCGGTTCAAATAGCCTTTATCAACTTTCTAAACACAGTGTCCACTGTCCTCAGCAACTGTTGCTTCTCTGACGAGCTGTTTGTTAAAAAACAACAAGACAACCAACCATGCTGATTTGGTGCTGAAATAAAATTACACCCTCACTTTTATGACAAACCCTGAGACTCATGTGAGAGACTTACACCCCTCACTTCTATGACTAATCCCAAGACTCTTAATGTGACACTTAGCCAAAGAGAATTTACCTCAACCCATAGTTCTTCATCCCTGTGGCTGCCCCGTTCTAAAGCAGTAGAACTCAGAGACAGGAAAGGCGCAGGAAACCGCAGGCCGAGCCACATACCCGGTCTGTGTGGCATTGCCGAGAAAGGATCTCTGAGCTTGTGGCCATCCAGCCTCTATGTGGTGAATGGCGAGCAGCTTTCTCTTCAGCTTTGTCCAAGGTTGAGAGAGGAAAAGAGCCCTGAACTCCCTCAGAGTCACTTTCAGAATGGCTTCCTCCTGCGTGGTTAATCCTTCTAAAGGGCTGCTGCCTCCTAAGAACAGCCTTGGGTCTGGCAGGGCCTTCAAGGTCAGTTCTGGTCACACACCCAAGGGATGGATATAGTATGGAGACAGGAGATGATAAGGTATCAGAGGCAATCAGGCAGTGGTGGCTCACACCTTTGAACCCAGCACTCAGGCAGGTGGATCTCAGTGAGTTTGAGGTCAGCCCGGTCTATGAAGCAAGTTCTGGGACAGCTACAGAGACAAATACTGGGTGGAGGCAGGGGCAGAGGTGGGGAGGAGTACCAGAGGCACCTAGCTATTTCAACATTGTGTGTGACATCCTGGCCATGGAAGCAAGTCTCTCTCCAGAGATTTGTTGTTGTTGTTGTTGTTGTTGTTGTTGTTGTTGTTGTTGCTTTAACATTTTCATCTGTGGGTATTCAAGGGTCTAGCCTGTTAAGAATGGCTGTGCCCAGTGGCCATTTTCTTTACAGCCCAGACATTCCTGGGACTACAACACTTCCAGAACCAAAAGAGAACATCAGTCTGCCTAAGATTCTTGGTGTAAGCTTAGTTGGTGCTGAAGTAGATTGCATAAGCATTTAATGGCATTTAGTTGTCCACTGAATGCATATCCTTGGCTGAACACCATGAAAATTACCAAATAAAAACTTTCAAAAATTTTAGGAAAGATCATCATGCAATCTACAAAGAGAAGGTCCAGTCTCTGCAGTGCTGAGGTACTGAGGCCAGGGAGATGATGTCCTGTAGAAGAAAAAAAAAAAAATTAAATGTATGAGTTGCTCTATCTGCATGTACACCTGCAAGCCAGAAGAGGGCATCAGATCCCAGATACAGATGGTTGTGAGTCCCCAGGTAGTTACTAGGAATTGAACTCAGGACCTCTAGAAGAGCAGTCAGTGCTCTTAACCACTGAGCCATTTCACCAGCCCCCATAGCATTCTTAATTTCCCTTCCCTTCCTTGCACACACACACACACACACACACACACACACACACACACACACACACACACTTTCCCTATCTTACACCCCATTTCCTTAAACCCTGTTCCTTGGTCCCCTCCTAATAGGCCACATTCGCACAAGAGCAGGATTTGCGTGACCTGTTTCTGCCATCTTCCCAGGGTCCTTAACATTTAGCAAGCCATGCTTCTTGGAAAGAACGTACGGCAAAGAGGAGCAGAGGCACTGCCCTTCAAAGACTGGGCTGCCTGATTTCCTGAGCAGTATTTCTGTCCATTTTGGGAGAGGACGGAGGAGCAGGGGTGATGGCTGAATTTCACAAGGGAAACGACCAGTACCCTGAAGGACATCCACAGCAGGCAAGATCCCAGATCAAAGCAGGGTGAGCTAAGGAGAAAGTCTATGTGGAAAACTGCCCCTCCCCTGGGCTCGGAACTTACCAATGAGTCCCAGGGAGAGCAGGTGTTGAAGGGAGTCAATAGTCATGAGTTAAAACGTCTTGATTGTGAAGAAGATTGGGATACTTGGCTCCCAACAGCAGGCCTTTCTCAGGAGGGTCAGACAGTGCTAGTTAAAATCTTGTAGATAGGGAACTATTTTATTCCACTGTGAGCTTCGTGGTGGCATGGTGTTATCATCCCATAACTAATGAAGTGAATGTAGATCCCAGATGTGGACTTTAATTAATTTAATCAGTTCCTTGTTCTGTAAGAGCCTGTCTCACTCACTCACTCTCTCCCTGTCCTATGTCCTTCATAATCAAATGGCTTTTTCTTGAACCTCAGTGCCCAGATCCTCTAAACTGGTGGCATTACAGATGCTCACCCTCACTGCAGAGCTGTTTGCTCTTTAGCCACTTGATATGTGTTCATTGATGAGGGGGAAGAGGAAGAAGAGGAAGAGGAGGAGGAGGAAGAAGAGGAAGAGGAGGAGGGGGGAAGGAGGAGGATGTGGGAGTGTGCTTCTTGTAAGACCTCTAAAGAGGCAGACAGGAAAATCTACAGAGAAAGGAGAGACAGTTGAGTGACCCAAAGTCATTGCTGGGTAGAAATTCTCTGGTGTGCGGTTCTTTGGCCAGCAGTGACCTTGGAGAAAATGTGAGGACCGTGTGTGCTAAATAAACCAAAGACTGATCAACATCCAAATGGACACATGTTCTTCTGTGAACTAGCTGAATTGTCTCCTGATGTTCTCACAAACAAAAGTCAAGGTGGATCCCTTGGGCATTTCAATTTTTTCAGGCTGCTGGTTGGCCTCGATAAATCCACAAATCTAAAACAATGGACTGTGGCCTTAGTGACACACATGCCATCTTTAAACTTTCGTGTTTAACCCTCTTTACTTCAAAACTTCAGACAAATCTAGCACTCATATTGAACTCAGAATAGTTTTCTTTGAGAATGTGAAGATTTTAAATAGCCAAAGATTTCTTCATGTAAGAGCTAGCCCATTGTAGTGTATCCTGCTCTTTGAAGTAAATACCAAATTGTCGCCTATTAGGGACAGAGCAGTTGAAGGCCAGTGCATGGGCTTAGCAATCCAAATTTGTGTTGCTGTCTTCCGAACCTGTCTGTAGAATTTTATTGCAAGGGTCAGAGCGCCCTCTGCTGGTCTGATACTTTCAGCAAATTAATTTGCAGTGGGTTTCCAAGTCAACAAATGTGTCTTGCATTTTCATCGGTACCATTCCTTCAATAGTGGAGAATTTGGCCAGCAGTTATCAAATGAAGAGAGAATGTCTTGAACTCTAGAGAGCTGTAGGAGACCTCAAAGCAGGCCTGTTTTAAAACGTTGCTGTGTTCTGTTGCTGTCTGGGATGTGTGTTGTCAGCATTGCTCTGTGTGGCTTTGGCTCAGCTCCGCTTCCTCCCACGAAATCGAGAAGGAAGATCAATAAGAGGACTTCTTCTTCCGTGTGAATGTAAATGGTGTGAAATAAAGCGTTTTGTATGTGTGCAGAATCAGTTTAGTTCCTGCCTTCAGCTTACTAATAGGAAATGATTGTACCATTTTATAATTAGGAAGAAATTTAGAGGTGGAAGAGGGTGGGGAGGGAGTGTTATTTTTATAGTGGGATGTCCGTTATGTTTAGAAAACTTGAGATAAATTTTGTATTTGTGAAGTTACATTCCATCCATTCCAGGGTGGGGGTTCTTTAAAACTCTCCTTAGGTGGAAGGAAGAATTTTCTCATTTGCAGAATATCCGGAATGCATGTGTCGCCTTCCGTGGCATGCACTTCTGTAACCTGCAGACCATAACCAGCAAGTGTCTGTTTAAAAGCAGGAAGTAGAGCAGCATTTTTTTAAAACTCTCTTTGTGTGACACATTATCTGTGATTAAAAAAAAAACTACAAAGATAATGGATCTGTAAGTCTGGAATAATCAGACATGATGTTATAAGTCGGCCTCCAGCATCACCAACCCCATGAGCAAAGAGAAAACCCAGGCCTTTCTTTCTCCACCCTAGTGGGAATTATTAGCTTCTGTTGTCAAAGGGTGATGCCACAGTCAGTATTCCCTTGAGCTTGCCTATGATGTCATTTTGGCTGGTCTGAGGGTGGAGTGAAAGATAGGCCCATCTCACCTGTAATCTGAGATAGGACAGTGAAGGCAACCCTGACCTCACTGCCTGCTGACCCACCAATCACAAGAACTGGCTCTGGCTGGTTTTTGTCTGAGGGAATTTTGGACTTGAAGTTTGGTTCACTTTTCTTGTGCTGAAATATGGTGGTAGTGCGTTCTACAGCCACGCTGTGAAGACATCACTTCCCCTCGGAGTCCCCTGAGTATTTACAAGCCTCAGCAGGGCAGCATAGCTATGTTCTGTTTGCCGTTTGTTGGTTTGCTTCTGTATAGGTCTCTTTCCTTCCTCCCAGCCCCAGATGCCTACCCGACTCTTTTAAAGCACTTTATATCTCTTTAAATACAAAGGAAATTGGAAGGAAAAAAAAAACCCTATGACTTTAAAGGAACCCATCTTCTGTTAGGAAATACAGACTTTATTTTGCTTTGTTGTCTTCTTGGTGTGCTTGGAGAACATCCACAGTTTATGTGGTCCTGGGCGCGTGATGAAATGGTTAAGGATGAGAGCTGGAGACATTCAATCAGACGTGACTATTTTCATTATATTAAAGATTCTAATGTAAATAAATGCAACTGTGTTCTGACCTATGGGTCAAAAGATATAGCAAACTATAAAGATTTCAACACAGGATTGTGACTTTCAGGAAAGTTTTGTTTTGTTTTGTTTTGTTTTTTAATAAAATGGAAACAGATTTTGTGTTGTGCCATCTAGATCCCCTAACTCTGTCACCTCTCCTCGAGTTCCCAAGGTGGCCCTGTGGGTATCAAAACATCAATATTTACTGTTAAATCATATGATGGTAAAAGTCCAAAACAGGATTGCAACTGAGTCATTTCCCTCAATTAGGTCGTGTGGCAGAAGCCAGACCTCCTTAGGGCTCTGAACCTCTAAGTGAATTGATTAAAAAGGTTAACACTGGGCTGCTGAGATGGCCCAGAAATGAAAGGCATTTGCTGTCAGGCCTGGTGACACAAGTTCAAACTGAAGCCGGAAGCCAAGTAGGGAAGGAACCAAATTCAGCAAGTTCTTCTCTTGCCTGCAAACACACCGTGACACACACACAAGCAGGTACCACCTACAAATATACTGTAGTGTAAGAACAGAGAGAGAGAGAGAGAGAGAGAGAGAGATGCACAGGCATATGTATGCACTAAATAAAAGATAAATGAATGCAATAAAAATTTAGAAAATTTAGCATTTTGCACAAGAATGGCAGGCAAGTACGGTGATGATGCTGTTGAAGAGGGTGGGGAGCTGGGCACTGTTCAAAGTTCCATCTCCATCCCCCACAGGTTTGTATTTTTAATCATGGCTGCACTTTGGGTGGGGGGGGTTTCAGGTAGTCTGTGATAGCCACAATACTAACATCTGCTTATTACCTATTTATACGGGGGGGGGGGGGGGGGGACGCACCATACCTGTAGACCAGAGGTCAACCACAGGTGTTTTTTTTTTTTTTAATAGGATTTCTCACTGGTTCAAAAGTAGCCAGGTACAGAAAGAAGGCTGGCCTTTGAGTCCTGAGGAATCCACAAGTTTCCACCTCCCTGGGGCTAGGATTATAATATTGGGTTACCACATCCGACATTTTTTTCTTGTACTCAGAGGACACTTACTTTAAGAACTGAATCCTTTTCACAGTCCTCCATTCCTAAATGATTTTAAACAGCAGAGCCTAGGGATTAGCTAGGGGTTTGCAAAGGAAATGTAAAGGAGGTGGGTAAGGAAGTCAAGGAAGGTGACTACCACCCCTAAGAAGAAGTCAGCAGAGGCCCAGTGTGATGCAGACCCGCCACCTGCCCATCCTCGATGCCTTTTAAAAGCAGGTCAGCCTGATACCCTAAGATACCAGGAGGTGTAGAACCCAGAGATGGCTCTGTCAAAACTCAAAACACTGGGCTGTGGCCTCTGAGAGCAACTGGGTAGCCAACAGTGTTTTCCCAGCTTAGCATCCGCACGGACAGTCCATACTTACCCTGTACGCAGCTAAATAATCGAAGGGATCATTAAGAAGGATGCCTGTGTCATACTGGAAAGCACCTTGAACTTTAAGCCTCCATCAGGCCATTTTTACCATCAGATGTTGCTCTGGCATATAAAGACATGAAGCTATTATGCCCAGAATGTAGGCACCATTCATCTCAACTCCAGCCTTCACATCTTCCCAATGGACCAGGGCCTCCTATGGGCCACACGCTGGCGTATGCTCAAAATTACAGTACAGAGTCCCAAAATCAACAGGGTGGGAATATGGTACCACACAGTCCATATTAGTTGACAAAGGTTTTCAAAAGACTGCCAGAAAATCATAAGCTAACTAACTACTTTATGTATCTGCTTTTCCTGAGGCTGAACGTTGGTAGAATATTTTCTCGGGGGGAGGGGTGGTGTTTTTCAGCCCTGCCCTGGGCAGGGCCACCTGTGTACATGTACCAGCATTCAAACTGAAACTCCCAGCCAGACAGCGTTTCACACATGTGTCTTGCATGTTCCACGGACCACTTGTTCCTCCTACCTGTGATTGGGATTGTCAACTTGACTTCATTAGGAGACACCAAAAGCATTCACGAGGCACACTTTGGGATGTGTCTGTGAGATTGTTTCCAGAGAAGTTTGACCAGAACCTGGGGACACCTTGCAGGGGACTGGCACCACCCCATGGGCTGAGATCCTGACTGAACCAAAGGAAAGAGGGGAAAACAAGTCGAAGCCCAGCACTCCTGCTCTCTGCTTGCTGAACCAAGGAGATGTGAGAGATCCTGGCTGCAGGTCCCACTGCCACACCTTTCTTACCGTGATATACAGTTCCCTTCCAACTGTGAGCCATGGACAGCAAGAGAAATATTGAATTCTCTGCTTCTAGTTGAACAGGCAGGTCAAGGGGTATTACTAGGACAAGCTATGAGTGTCCTTGGGAAAGCACAGAATACCCATGTGTCAGGGAACAGTGGACAGCAACGTGGCTGTGGTGTGCGGCCTGGTTTCCCTGAGGAAGTGGAGCCCTGGTGCTTTCTATTTGAAATGACACACAGTCATCCTCTGGAGAAGGAAAGACTCCACAGTCTCATGTAAGCCAGCCAGGTCTGGGACTGTTGTTCTAAAAAAGACACAAAAATGAATTTAGTTAGTTTCTAAGTCTCAATGTATTTGAAAGCAACATTAGTATTCGGTTTGCAACACTAGTATTGGGTTTTGTTTTGTTTTATGTTGTTGTTATTGTTTTTGGTTGGTTGGTTGGTTGGTTGTTTTGCCTTATTCCAATAATACAAGAGGATTGGCTAGAGAGAAATAGGGTGTGGGAGAGGCTTCCGTGAAGGGGGGATTGTGGAGGATGAGGTGGAAGAAGGGACTGAGTGGGCAGGGGGGAGAAGATCACTAGGGTGGAGGAGAGTCAGGGTGAAGATTGGGAGGGGTAGGGATGGACAGGACTGGGGAAAGTCTGGCAGTGAAGGACTGGAGAGACGGTGGGATAGGGTAGGGATGAGGGTGAGACTGAGTAGGGATGGGGCTGGAGAAAGGGAGAGGAGTGTGAGATGTGATAGGAGATTAAAGGATAATGGGACACAGGGAGAGGAGTAAAGGGAGCGGAGGAAGAATATACATTCTCTCTCTGTGATAATTATCACCCATGCTAGAGTGTCACCAAATGAGAAATTCAGGTGACTGAGGGAGCTGTGTTCTTATGATTCATTTTCAAACAATCATCCTATTGTCCTTAGTGATTCAACAACAGAAATTGCTTTAACTTTTACTTGTGAGCACTTACTTGATGGTATAGTCTCCCTCGAGATCCACTATAACCTTCTTGACTGTGTGGAGAGCAAGAGACAGTGGCCTTTCCATTGTGCTCCCAACTGCCAGAGAACCCTTGGCTCATCATGACTACAGCTGGTAATTTCACAGCATCCGAGCCCAGAAAGACCTCCAGCTAGTGGAAACCCTTATCTGTGGGTATGCTGTGGATAAAAGCTAAGCTCCTTCACCCTCAGGTCCTTCCACAGGGGAAGGCATTCCTGACCCTCTCTCTGTGACAACATCTATAGGGTCTGACCATGGTCCCATCCCTAACCCATCCCCTGCTCTGCCTCCTGGAACATCCCTACCTTATTTGTTCTTCAGGATCTGTTATTAAACAAGAGAGAAACCAGAACCAGCTTCATTGGCAGCCTTAATATCTGGTTGCTATGAGATCTGTGTACACGACAGAGCTGTCCTTGATATGATAGATCCTGTGAGAGCCAAGGGTCTCGAATCTCTAAGAATAAAGCTTAATTCAGAGCTAGGCAAGGGCATCCATGCTTTCATGTAAGTGCTAGAGCATCCTGAGTTCCAGACTAGGAGCACAGGAGAGCTGAGCATGGGAAGAAGCTGCCTTCAATCAGGCTGGGCTTGTGGCTTTGCCACCAATACAACTTCCCATAAGCCTCACTTAAGGAGGCCTGGCTTGGGATCGGGGGGAACCGGGACTCATTCACACGGCTTCCTTACACAGGGGAAGGGAAAGGTGGTCCTTCCTTCCTCTCTTTCTCTCTTCTCTCGTCTTCTCTTTGAAGCAAGCAGGAGCAGAAGGAAATGGGCATTCACTATAGAAGCAGAGTCAAGGCTGATACTCATCTCCTGGTCTCACACCAGTGGGGTCCTTAGTGTGTGGGGAGCTGTGTACCATCTGGTCTAGAAAAGTAGAATGGTTACAACTGCATTGCATAAGCAGGGACACACACACACACACACACAGAGAGTGAGTCCCTAATGAATGCTCTCTAGTTTTACCACTGCAAACTAGAGAATGGCCTTGAAATCCCAAGGTGTGTTATTACTTTCTGTACTCAGCCCTGCAAAGTGTAAGTAGTTGTTACAGTGTAGTTTCCAAACTGGCTCACAGACCACAGCCTGCCCTTCATAGAGCAGCTCCTACTGTGTCAGAGGCTTTTACAGCAGGAAGTCAAGGAGAAGAGATCCTGGAAATAAATCACAGCAGGCAGAGATTGAGAGAAACTCCCCTCATACTGAAAAACAATCAGAACCTTTGAAGCCTCCTTCAAAATGAATATCTGAGATGCTCGGAAAGGAAGAGACATTCCTGGTCATCAAAACTGCAAGGAAGAAAAGCTACTGGACTGTGGGAGGGAACAAGACCACAGAAGTAAGCTCAGCCTTGCGTGTGTGTGTTAGCCCTACCACCACCAACAATAACCCTAGTCTAGTATCTATCTAGTAACTAGTATCTAATACCTAGTATCAACCATGAGCTTTTTCCCATATAGATAATCTAAATTGTGCAAATGTTTTAGGTTTTGTAGGCCATGTATGAAGTCTTTCACTTGTTTTCATTGTGTTTTATTTTATTTTATTTATTTATTTTATGTATATGAGTACACATATGTATATGTGGTTGTTAGGTATTGAATTTAGGACCAAGACTCGCTCAGGTCAACCCCACTTGCTCTGGTTGGCCCGCTAACTCAGTCCCTCCTTGCTCCAGCCCGAAGATTTACTTATTATTATAAATATGTATACTGTAGCTGTCTTCAGACGCACCTGAAGAGGTCGTCAGATCGCATTACGGGTGGTTGTGAGCCACCATGTGGTTGCTGGGAATAGAACTTGGGACCTTCTGAAGAACAAGTCAGTGTTTTTACCCACTGAACCATCTCACCAGCCTCATTGCTGTTGTTTTTTAATAACCACTTAAATATTTCCAGATCTTTTTGTTGTTGTTGTTGAAAATATATACTGAAATAAGACAGATGTGTGCTCCTGCTCTAGGGGACAGAATCGGAGTCCCTGGCACAAAGGAATCCATAGGAGATATGCTTAGAAGAGTTAGGTTATTCCCCAGTGCTGGCCTTGGCTCTAGTGAATGCAGGGACAGCATTACCATAGATGGGCCTCACTGTGGGTGAAGTTCCCACACCCAGTAACCTTCCTGCCCTGAACACCTGAGCTGCACATTTAGCTAAGATCATTGCATACAACCAATGCACCACAAATAATGCACACTGAAGGCAGATTTTCACTGGAGCAATAAACTCTAAAGTAGGGTCTCAAAAAAAAATTGCTAGCAAGCCAGATTCTAAGGACTCTAAGCTCATAATCAAAAATCCCAAAGCAGCTGGTATGCCTGTAATCCCAGAATTTTGGAGGCTGAGCCAGAATGATCATAAATTTGAGGTTAGCCTGGACAAGATCTTTCTCAAAATAAGAAAAATTTAAAAACTAAACATACAAGAGAAGACAAGATATAATGGGGAAGAAAATACAGAGGATAGGGAATGTGGGAAATAACAGGGACAAAGTATATAATACAAGTTCTAAGGAGCCCTCCGATTTCTAAGATATCCTAAAGTCTGAAGACAAAACCCTGAGTGTTATTTCAGGTTTCATCTGCAAAGACACCAATTAAGAAGGGAAGACAGGGCCAGGCAGTGGTGGTGCACATCTTAATCACAGGATTCCAGAGGCAGAGGCAGGAAGATCTCTGTGAGTTTGAAGCCACCCTGGTCTACGGAGCAAGTTCCAGGACATACGGAGCTCAAGGCTACATACGGAGGTCCTGCCTTGAGGAAAGCAAATTAAAGAAGGGAATGCAGAGGCACTTTAGTTGGTTGGGTTGCTCTGACTTTAGGATGATGGATTTAGAGAATCCTGAGTTTTGTCAGTGGTTTTCTTGCTTCAATGATTTTTAGAAGCTATTTAACGTTTTAGTAGGAAAGGATTATCACTTCATACTTTATCTGCAGGGTCCCGTGAAGCTTGATCCTAGCTGTGCCTCCCAGTTGACTCCATCTGAACACAGGCTGAAACCACATTGTTGATTCAAACATAGATCTCAAGAGGTAGAAAGAGGCCCATGAAGTATCATACTGGCAAACACAGGAACCAGGAGGGCCAATAGTTTCCACAAAACCAATTCCATGTTGCTTTTTTGTGCCTGATAGCACTTAGTCAACCTGACTCAAGCCAGGGTCATCTGAGAAGAGGAGACCTCAGCTGAGAACATGCCTGTATTCTGCAGATTAGCCTAGAGGGACATTTTCTTGATGGACAACTGATATGGAAGGACCCAGCCCACTGTGGGTGGTACCACTTCTGGGCAGGTGGTTCTGAACTGTATGAGAAAGCAAGTTGAGAAAGCCATGGAAAGCAAGACTGTAAGCAGTGTCCTCAATGCTCTCTACTTCAGCTCCTGCTTCCAGGTTCCTGCCTTGATTGAGTTCCTGCCTGGGCTTGTAAACTCTAAGATTGAACAAATTCTTTCTTCCCATCTTGCTTCTGGTCAGTGTTTTATCACAGCAATAGAAAAGCAAACCAGAACACCATAGTTAGTGAAAAGACCTTCTTTATTGAAAATCTGCCCTACTGGCCTTGCAGACTGACCTAAACAGGGCCCTCAAAACGGTGATCACAATCAGTACTGTCGTATAGACGCCAGGCTGTCCATCCAACAACACTTGAATGCCAGTACTAAGTGCTTTGTACAGCCCTGATCACACAGCCAGTAAGGGCAAAACTGGTCATGTGCCTGTGCTTTTTTTCTTCTTTATTAAGATTAAAATCACATCATTTTCTCTTCTCTTACCTCTAAGCCCTCTATTATGGCCCCCTCGCTCTTTCAAATTCATTGTCTTTTCTATTTAATTGCTGTTATATGCACATATGTGTATGCATAAACATGCATTCCTAAATGTAACCTGCTTAGTCTATGTTTGTAGGGATTGGCGTGCTTCCCTGGGGAAGACTGTTTCCCAAGCCTCAGGATTCCTTAGTCACCCGTGGTTCTTTGTGAAGGTTTGGTACCTCGGGGTCTTTCCCTGTCCACTGTGGCGTGTCCATTGTAGTTGTCCTTGTTCGGCTCACATTTAGGAGTCATGTTGGTGACATCTTTATGGGTGTCGCTGCTGAAGCTACTAGAAGTCACAATGTGACAACAAATTCCCTGATCCTTCATCCCTTACAATCTTTCCGTCTCCTCTTTCACAGTGTTTCCTGAGTGTTGGGTATGGGAGTTGTTTTCTTAATGTATCCATTGGGACTGGGCTCCACAACTCTTACATGCTCGTCTTAGGCTCTTGGAAGTAGTTCTTATTCTTGGCTGTTAAGGTAGTGCAGTTCCAGCATAGGTAAAACATTGGATTTCATCCCCAGCAATGATAGATAGATAGATAGATAGATAGATAGATAGATAGATAGATAGATAGATAGATACACAGACAGACAGACTGGTTTATCAACACTCATTCTATTACTTACCTTCTTTCTGAAAAGAAATGTAAGAAATTTATCTTTTTCTGTCCATATAAAATAAGAAAGGAGATATTTAAATTAACATAAAAAGGTACTGGAGACATGGCTCAGAAGTTAAGTGCACTAGCTGCTCTTCCTACAGCTGTCTGTATGTAACTCCAGCTCCAGGGGACCAAATGCCTTCTTCTGGCCTCAGCAGTTAACTGCACACACTTGGCATACAGTCCCCAAACATACACATAAATAAAAAATAAAATCTTAAACCTAGCACAGAAAGGAAGAAGGGAAAAAAGTAACTGTGGTAGAATATCTAACAATATTTCCTCAGCTGAGTGGCCAAAATTAACAGAAGTGACTGCCATGCTGATAGCAAGGTTCCTTGAGACATGAGATAAAAATGATTACATAAGAGCCTCTGTGATCTTCCTCTCCAAAAGTCCATAGTATAACCCCAGTAGAGCCATGATGGCAATGGTGCATTAGGCAAATGCATATTCTACACAATGCATGACCAAGTCCTCCTAAACACTGCCAGGTGACATCATCTTAATGAAGTTACAGGAATTAGCAAAAGATCAAAGAAACCCAAGAGGCAGGACTATTCCATATAATGTGTCAGCCTTCTTGGAATCATGAGACAGAGGACAGTAGGGGAAAACTCAAAGACAGAAACCAAAATAAAGTCTGGAGTTGTACGTGGAAACACACCAGGGTGGATCCATTCCTTAGTTGGCACAAGTGTGCAGTGGAAGAATAAGATGTGTGTAAGGAGTACAAGCTCTCCCTGGAGTGGCTTTATAATTTTTGTTAACTCTGTAATGACTTTTAAATGAGCTTCATCACATACTGTTTAATTACAAGAACACAGAAATGTGTATCTGGCCCCATTGTGGAACATCCTTTCCCACAAATGTTAGCAACACAACAGAGGACACGGTACTCTGAGAAGTCCAGATGTTCTTACAGCAGGACATTGGGGCAAAAGGTTTCTTGACAATTGGGGCAAAAGGTTTCTTGACAATCGATTCCAGTTGAATAATATATATTGTATTGTTGTATGACTCTTTTGCCTGAATGTATGTCTTGTAGCAGGTGTATGCTGGGTGCCCACTGAGGTCAGAAGAGGGTGTTGGTATCTCAGGAATGGAGTTACTGATGATTCTCACGTGCCATGTGGGTGCTGGGAATTGAACCTGGTTCCTAAGAAGAAACAACCAGGGCTCCTAACTACTGAGCCACCTCTCCAACCCCAATTTTAAGATTAAATTTTTATGTGTCTTCAAGGCAAGGTAATTGGGGGAAAACGTCAAGTGAGAAGCTGACCTTCAGGACTCATGTCAGAGTTATTCAAAAGTAGTAGCCAGATCTTCTAGCAGACTGTAAAACAGTATCTGCCCTTCCTGATGGTACTTGGTAGTTGAACCAATTCTCCCAGTAGGGGGCTCTGGTGACCATTAAATGGAAATATTTCCCTGTCATTGGAGAACATTTGGTGTATGAATTCAACAAGTTTATAGGGCAAAGAGTAACTGTCCAGAAGTTGCCCCCAGTAATATGTGCATAGTACCAAAAAGAAGGTAGCCAGCAGCAACCTGCATGTTCAAGGATGCTCATGGGGGTGAGGGTGGGAGGTGGCTCTACAGCCTGAAGGTGTCCTTAGGCCTAT
Organism: Mus musculus; assembly: GCF_000001635.26. Taxonomy (NCBI): domain Eukaryota; kingdom Metazoa; phylum Chordata; class Mammalia; order Rodentia; family Muridae; genus Mus; species Mus musculus. The sequence goes on from NC_000074.6 coordinate 83,100,470, forward strand.
ATATTGCTGAAACTATTAGAAAACCAGAAGTCTCAGATGTGTCTCACAATAGTGATGGTGACAGCACGCTTTTGGACTATCACCCTTGAACTTACTGGTCAACCACAAGTGTCTTTCCTATCCAGCACTTCACAAAGTTGCTTATACTTTGACTCCCTGCATCTGAACGCAGCAGCAAAGGCCTGGGTATGCTCATGTACACACACATATATGCACACATACCCAAAAACACTGATCCAAGAAAAATTACCTAATGATCTCCGACCTCTAGTAAGTCCAAGTTTAACACAGAACCGGGAACTCATTCCTTAGGTCTTGAGATGCCTTGCCCCTGACATGTTCATACTGCTTTATGCCGCTTCCCACTCTTTGTATATATTCTAACTCTATTGACTTTCTTCAGCCTCTTCAAATTCTAACACGCACAGTACTCTCTAGCCCAGGCTCTTTCTTCTATCTGAATGGCCTCTCCCTAACTCCCTTCTTCTAGTTAATCTATCCTTTAGCTTTCCCTTGGGGGTGGGGACTGTGTTTCTTACTAAATAGCACTCAGCACACCAAACATACCTACACTATTATTAGATTAATCATCCAGTCTCCTTTCTAGACTGCAAACAACACAAGTTTTAGGTCCGTGTTGTTTTCTTTGTGTCTCAGTCCATAACCAAGGATCTGGCTAGAGACTTCTAATGTGTACTCACAGAATACAGAATTGGACGAGGGACTGCAGAGATGGCACAATGGTTAAGAGCACCGCTCTTACAGAGGACTGGGATTAGTTCCCAGAACCCAGATGACAGCCCACAACTAACTCCAGTTCCAGGGAACCCTTTACCCTCTTCTGGCCTCTGAATGCCCTGCACACAGATGGTACATATACATACATGCAGGCAAAACACTCACACACATAAAATTTAAAAATCAATTAATAACTAAGAATTGAAAGAATTACCACAATACCTGACAGATATCCTATCACACTCCTATCTGATCAATGCTTTTCATTCAAAATAAATAATATAGTCCACCGAGGGGCTAGAATTAGTCCTATCTGGCTATTATACTGGGCTGTCTGGGACACCTGGGGAGGAAACTGGGAAGCATAGCATTTAAATGCTAACTAAACATTAAGAAAAAAATAGAAAAGAATAATAAGAGGACATATATTTTAAAAAATTAACATTTTCACTGGGCAGCAGTGGCAACACATCTTTACTCCCAGCACTTGGGAGGCAGAGGTAGGCAGATCTCTGAGTTCAAGGCCAGTCTGGTCTACAGAGTGAGTTCTAGAACAGCCAGGGCTACACAGAGAAACCCTGTCAAAAACAAAAACAAAACAAAAAACAAGACAAAAACACCTTGCCACCTTCAAGGCAGATCATCGGAAGTATCTCAAGATGCCTGTGCAGATGGGGACATTGCACTGGATGAGAGAAAACTGGAACACTGTGATTGACTAGGTCAAGGCTGGAAAAAGCAAGTCCTGACTCAGCTCAGCCTCTCCTGTGTCTGATGCTCATGAGAGCAGCCTGCCTGGCAGACCTGGAACTGAGGTGATCCAACTACAGAAAGTTCACATTTGCCAATCTGTTGTCCATGGAGGTCTCTAAGTGACTCTTACACCCTCCTAACAGAATGTCACTAATATTTAAAAGTATCCTTGCTGTCTACTAAAATCCAATCTCCTAAAACTGTATTACACATTTCTTGTTCCAAACATGAAATTAGCCTTATCTCTAAAAAGTGGTATGTGGAGATGCAGGCTGGGGCAGTCACTGATCTAGGCTTTTCTATAGTGCACACATTTTTATTTATGGAAGAGAGGAAGGATAGAAGAAAGGAGAGAGGGCACAGGGAAAGAGAGCAAGAAAAGCTACCTCATGACTTTATACTGATACTTCAGGTTAAAACTTAGTTCTCTGTTCAGACTCTTCCCTGCAGCAACCCTGCTTCCCATTCCTGTTAGGAAGAGAACTCCAGGGCACAGAATGGTGAGACAGAAGCGCCCATGATTACCCATTCTGTGCCACATCTACAACAAGCACTTGGGTTTCAGAGTTTACCATGACAATGACAAAACCCCTCCCCACACCCCACAGTGAAAGTGAAGTCAGAGGCTTTTAGCTTCTTCTGAAGGAATCTCTAGCCAAATGGAGTTGAGTCTGTGACTTTTGCCCTTCTACAGAAGTGCAGGCTGCTTTCTGCAAAGCGGAATCAAGTTATTCAGACAAAACTCAGTTTTGCAATTGGCATATGGATGGATGTGTGTGTGTGTATGTGTGTGATTTTAAGTATACAATTCTATTATATATTATATAACTATAATTTAATTGTCAAGCAAAGCCATTTGTCGTCAAAATGGATTGGGCATGACGTCACCTTCCTTTGATCTCAGCAAAGGAAAGGCAGAGGCTGGATCTCTATACATCGGAGGCCAGCCTGGTATGCATAATCAGATCTGCTTTGATTATCCTCGTGTGTGTGTGTGTGTGTGTGTGTGTGTGTGTGTACACAGTTCAATATTAAAACCTGAAATTTTACATTGTCCACCATTATAAACATCAAGGGCTTTAACTAAAGGATTGTGTTAAGAAGTCAGAAGAACATTCAGAGCAATGGGAGGAAGACATAAGTGAGAACAAAAATTAAACCAAAAGCTGAGGTTAGCCACGGTAGCTTCACTTCCCATAAACACTTCCTTTGCAAGGCCTGGAGAGTTTACAGCATCGAACTTCCCTGAGTGCTTGAAGAAAGCAGTTGCTGCTTCCCAGCGTCTCCTCATGCTTCACAGGATAAAGTAGAGAGCAGATGATTTGGCTCCAATTAGACTCAACTCAGACCACCAGGCGACCCAGGCTTCATTAGCGGCCTGCTCACCCTGCCCCTGCAGAGACTCATTAGAACAATGAAAACTAGACTGCTGGACAGACGAGAGGAAGAACTGTGGCATGGGAGAGAGCCACGACTCCATTCATCACTGACCCATTGGCATAAGAGCCAGCCATGACTACATTCATCACCAACACACTTGGCATTTGTGAATCACTTCTCATTTCTTAGTCGCAGGAACAAATTAAACCCAATTTCCTTGCTGGGACTAGTAGCCACAGTAAGGGCCTGGGCAGTTTTCTCGGCATCATTATTCCTTCAGAAAAATCATCCAGTCTGGTGTGGTGTCATATACCTGTAATCCCTGGACTCTAGAGGCAGAAGCAGGAGGATTGCCACAAATAACAAGTTCCAAGCCATCCAGGCCTACACAGCAAGAACTTCTTTATTTTAGATTAATTATTTATTTATTTTATATGTATAGGTTTGCTCATATGTATGTCTGTGCACCACATGCATCGAAAAAGGGTGTTAGATCACCTGGAACTGGAATTAGAGACAGTTATAAGCCACCATGTGGGCACTGAGAATCGAACCTGGGTCTTCTACAAGAGCAATGAATGTTCTTAATGCTACTCTTATGTTTGCTCGCATAAGCATTTCCTAAACAACAACATAGGACCTAAATGGGAAGCCTGACATGATGGGGCTCACTTCATTTCTCAATTACTATTAGCTGAGTACAGTAGGAGACACACATAGCTCTAGACTTATGTCTCGAGATATAGCAGAAGCACACACAATAGAGACAAGAAGTAAATTATCCACATATTACCAGGCAGTAAGTCACATATACAAAAAAACAGAAATGAAACCAGCCAGTCATGCTAACACATGACTATAACACAAACTCTCAGAAGGCAGAAGTAGGGAAAGATCGCTTCCAGTTTTAGGCTAGCCTGGGCTTACATAGAGAATTCAAGGCAGCCCTGTACTGGATTATTTAGCAATACTCTGGAAAAAAAAAAAGACATCAGAGAGGGAATCTAGGAGGTAGGTGTGAGAATGCACTTATATTTGTCAACACTGCTTCAGGGCAGTCAAAGTGAGTGGGTGATCAGAGACAAGACCTAGGACAATGACTTTCAGGATAGTAAACCTCCTGCTAATGGCTAACAGGCTCCCCAGCACCGCCATGATTATGCAACCAGAGTATAGGATCTGTGGTATTCTCTCTAAACCAACAGAGAAACCATTTCAAACCCAAAAGGAAAATAATGACTGCAACACATTCTCCAATGAGCAAAGATCTTCCTGCCTTCCCCATTTGTTACCTGGGCCTGGCCCATGGAATGTGTTCAGTTGTTCAGTGATTGGCCAAATGATTACCTGGCTCATACACATAAAGCCAAACTCAAAACAAGTAAGCAATACCCTGAACTCTTTGTGTCTTGGCAGAGCTCTGCCTTTCTGCCCTGTTCATTAGGATCAGGATGCCCAGAACAGAGACAAGGGAGACAAGGATATGCTTGAGGAAGCCTCTTTAGGTGGTGGCCCCTATGCAATGTCAGTATCTCCACTCAGCTGGAATCTTTTGCCTAAGCAGTTCTTGGGACATCTGCTCTGTGTTATCCAGGGTTACACTCTAGAGATATCTGCATTTGTCATGGTCTCCTCCTATACAATGTATATTCCGCTTATAATTATAAGAACTTTATTAGATTGGCTCACACAATCTGTGCCACAATGACTATCTGCGCAATGGAGAAGCAGAGAATTCTGTAACTGCTTGGCCCTAGAAGTTGGAAGCTTGAGAACAAAATTGAAAAATGATGCTGTCCCAGTCTGAGATTTAATGCCTGGAAGCATCTTGGAGAGTGTCTGACTAGGATTCTGAAAGGATGCAGAAGGCAAAATTGTGTCCATGAGTGACACAAGCAGCAATGTGCACATCTGCTCCAGAGTAGTAAAGCTTGCACCTACTGGTTGGTTCCCTCCTTCCTCTACCTTTGTTCCATTCAAGGCTCTAGCCTATTGGACAGTGCCATCCACGTTCAAGGCAAGTCTTCCCCCTTTAAGGGCTGGCCCCTTTGTCCATTTTCTGTCTCTGGAAACACCATCATGGATACAGCCAGAAGGTGCTTTGATAATTTTCTAGGTTCCAATCTGGTTGACAACCTGTTCCAATCAGGTTAGCAATCAAGATTCACCATCCCAGTAGGTAACATTCCATACCAGACAGTCCACAGCATGGTACCAATGAACTAAACCTGCTGGTGTTAGCATTCTGTCTAAACTCCACCCTACAGTTAACCTGGCAACAGCCAGGTATGCTCCTCCCCACAGTTACCTGGCAACAGCCAGGTAGACCTGACTCACTAAGTATGGCTAAGTCAAGTGTCTCACCACTAGCAAATAGAATGTGGCAAATATGATGCTATATGTCCTGCTTTCATTCATGTTACTGTAATAAAATACCCTAATAAAAAATAGCCTAGGGAAGAAGTTTATTTAACTCACTATTCCAGGTTGTAGTTTATCATTGCTGGGAAGTCAAGGCAGAAACATAATACAACTAGTCATATCCACAGTCAAGAGCAGAGACAAATGGATGAATGAGTGTTTACTTATATTCAGCCCCCTCTTTACACTTAATAAGCTGCAGGATCTCTCTGACTAGGGAATGATGCTGCCCACAATGGGCAGTATCTTCCACTTCAATTATCAAGAATAAACAAAACATGTTCACAGGACCAACCTGATTTAGACAATCCCTCATTGAGACTCTCTTCTTGGGTGATTATAGATGGTGTGAAGTTGACACTTAAAACTAGCCATCACATGTCACTTCTTCGAATAAATTACAAAATGTCTGCAATTTCCATCTTGTCCTTTTTGTTTCATTTTCACCTAAGCTGGAAAAAGCAAGAGGCCAGACTGTGAGTGGTGCTGTGGAAGGGCTCATATGACAAAGAGCTGATAGGACAATATGTGCCTGTGTGCCTTGAATGAAGGTACTCCACATAAGCCACAGCAATTACCTTCAGGAAGCTCAAATTAGTAGACTATCTGCATGCTATGTAGATAATAAGTGTTCCTTGCTGCACTGCATATTAGAGGCTGTCATAATCAACATAAGATCTTTGTTTTTGCTTTTGTTTTCTTCTTTCTCTTTTAAATTTTTCTGCTTCTCTTTAGAACTAAAGTTCTAGAGTCTTCAAGCCTCTGAGAGCCACTCTCCATGCAGGAGGATTAATACCTATACGAAACAGAAATAGGCAACTGTTGCTTCAGATGCAGCAGAAACATGATGAGACCTCTCAGGTTACTGCAAAGTCATGGGAAAGAAGTGACTCAAGGATCCTGTGTTCCAACTTATGACTCTAGCTATTACAGTAACACACCGTGTTTTCCTATGATTCTATAAGAGTGCCATGATTTTCCCTTGACAGAATATCTAGTTACATTCTACCCATCCCTCTGAGTCTACTTCAATGTTGGGAGGTTCTCCCAACTCCTAGACAGGGTTAGCACTTTCTTCTATTCTGTGTACTAGCTGATGGCGGAATATTCAAAGGATGACTCAGAGAGCAATACCAAGGAAGTCATGTTGAGCAAACTTGCGTCCCTGAACAACTTCAAGGAGCAGAGATTCCCCTGCCCTGCCTAGAACTGTGACATGGTAAGAAGAAATCAGCCTTTATCAAATGAACCCTGTAAATTTGGGTACCATTTATTAGAGCATTGGCTTGTACTTACTGAGCAGGAACCCATCTACAAAGCATCCCAGTGAGTCAGGAAACACCGTTAGCCCCAGGAGAGCCTCTTGGCTCATCATCACATCTTCAAACCTTGATATTGGGATCATCTTGGTGCAACAAGTGTACAAAACCTGATCCAAAGACAGCCAGGTGGAGACTGTCTTGTGCAGGCAGCCAGGTGGAGACTGTCTTATGCAGGTAGCCAAGAAGTGGAGGGTCACTTCTGCACTAGGTAGAGCTTGAGCATAAGACCTCACCTACACAGTGGCACACTTGCTCCAACAAGGCCACACCTATTCCAACAAGGCCACACCTCCCAATACTGCCACTTTCCACAGGCTAAGCATATTCAAACCACCACCCTAAGAATACTTAAAAACCCCAGTGAGTTCAATTCTTGAAAGAACAGAGACCTGTAAGAGACATCACTGGTGTGCTGTAGCTCCCTCAGTATGTTTATACTGGTCACTCCTCGACACTGCATCCATATGTCCTCGAAATAGCTCTAGGCTGGGCCTGCCAGACCAGCAGAGACAATCAGATCCCTTCCAGAAGAGTGTATGCTTTGACATTAGATCTCATCTTCTTCTAGGACTGGGAACCATCTAGACTTGTAATGAAGTGGCAAAAAGATAAGGAGATTTACATTATGGGCAGGGAAAGAAGCCCCTTTACCCCCATAATTCAGTTGGACTCTCAATGGACAGCAAAGATTTCAGTGCAATTATCAGCATTTGCTATGAAGTAAATGCTTACTTCCCACAGTCTGCTCTTCCTTTCATGTACAGACATTTTATGTTAAAGTAGAAGTGAAGCAGGCTCAAGACCTGTATGCCTACAACCTTAGTCAGGAACCATTCCTTCTTCCTTGACATTTGCCAGAAATCCCAAACAAGACGAGTAAGACACCAGGTCAATGCACTTAACTGAGTTTAAGAGCAGTATAAATACAGATGTTGCTAGTGATAGCAAGGAATAACGCGGAGAAGTTGCTAGCTGTGATTCGTGAGATGTACCATTGACAACAGATGTGGAAACAAAATATGTGTAACAGACTTAAACTGTAAAGGCATCCTTCTTCCTGAGGGGAAAAAGTAACAGAAAACCAAGGACAAAGGAAAGCAAGGAAATATAAAGGGTCTTCTGTGGCTTGTCTATCGGTAGGAAAGTACTTGAGAAGGGAGGAAAACAAGATGCCTTGCAGCCTTCTGAGGAAAGGGAAATTTACAGTGATGTGTAGAAGTGTGTTGAGACCTCTCACAGGATTGTGTCAAATGAAATCTGCAAGCCTCCTAATTAAACTGGGAGGAGCTCAGCAGGCCAGCTCCTTCATGAAGTCAGGACCTGCACTGTGCTTACAACAAAGGGTGTTTGGAAAACTTTGCTTTGGTGAGTTGGTTTCATTCACCCCCTCGCACTTGGGTGCAAGTTCCAGCTCCCTCTGTTTTCCCTGGGGTAGGAAGATCACACTCCTACCATTCACTGCCCTCACGAATGCATATTCTTTCCTCTCCCTTTTTCCTGGCTCCTTCCCACAATTCTGCTGGTAGACAATGTGTAATGTCCCTCCTCTATTCCTAGGATTAGCTTCTAGGGTCCCATTGAGCTTACATAGATCTACTTTAAAACAGTCCTGGTACAGTAGGAAGCATGCCCTCTGTTGCTACCCTGTCAATAAATTTGCCCTGTGTCTTGATCAGGGTTTCTACCACTATCATGAGACACCATGACCAAAGCTACCTAGGGAGGGAAGGTTTATTTGGCTCACACTGCCTTTATTGCTGTTCACTCCCAAAGGAAGTTAGGACAGGGACTCACACAGGGCAGGAACCTGGAGGCTGGAGCTGCTACAGAGGCCATGGAGGGTGCTGCTCGATGACTTGCTCCCCATGGTCTACTTAGCCTGCTTTCTTATAGAGCCTAGGACCACCAGCCAGGATGGCCCTTTCCACCCTGGGCTGGGTTCTCACTTCAACCACTAATTAAGAAAATGCCCTACAGGCTTGTCTACAGCCCAGTCTTATGGAGGATTTTCTCAGTTAAGGTCCCTTCCTCTCAGATGAATATAGTCTGTGACAACTTGATGCACATCTAGCCACCAAGCCCTGAATTTACAACGTCCAAGTTATCTATTCAAGAAAAGCACTTTCCTCTCTGAATGCCATCCTTTCTACCCCAAAGATTAACCGTGAGTTCATGAAACTGGCGAGAAAGCCCAAATCCCCAGATGAACCCAGCACCATCACAAAGGCATATCAATTCATTGCTCTCCTCCTCCTGGGTTCTTCCTCACACTTGACGCCAGGTGGAAACAACCGGCCTTGTTTCTACCATCACACCAGCACCAGTCTAGGCTAATTAAATCCCCCAAGCATTAGAATAAAGTTTGGAATAATGTGCGCACATAATTTTGTGACAGCATTGGTTTGGTTTGGTGATGTCTTCCAATTATTAGTGTCCTTCAGCAAGCCTCACACGTTGTCTCATCTAGAGTTTCATACTGTCAGCTGAAATGATACTTTCTATGGCCACCTTTCAGGTGGTGAGTCTGGGTCCAAGTGAAATGGAGCAAATGGCAAGGTTTGTGTTTGCAGGTTTTTCCTGTTATCCACTGTCATCCCCCACCTCGGAGATCCCTCATTAGACAGCCCACCTTTTCCAGTGTGGGCCTCCTCTCCAAAGCGATGTCTGCCATCGCTGCTAGACTCCTGTTTGTTTACCCCGTGTTGCAGCTGTGTGTCCCCTTAGACTTTTTAGGTAGAGGAACTAGTGTGTCTGGATGGGGGTCAGGGACAAAAACAAAGAAAGTGACAGACAGAACGGCAGATAGAGACAGAGATAGGACTCTGAGGCCCTTTGGGGAAATGCCATGAAGGCAAAGGGTCAGACTGTGGGTTGCATAATAGAAAACAGGAAGCCCAGAGCAGGATCCCTGACTCTCTTGAAAAGCATTTACATAGACTCCCACTGTCCTTGGAAAGCCTCAAAGTACTCTTTAATGGGAAATAACTGGCTTGGGAGCGGGGTGAGAAAGCCCCACCCGGAACGGCTCGAAAGGATGATTTAAGGTTGCTGCAAGCTCATTCCCCGTTTAAAGCACACCCATTCTGTCTTAGGACTGAAAGTATTGCATGCTTTTAACATATTTTAAAATGATTAAATAAATGTTCTTGCAATTGAATAATCCTAGGTGGTATGGAGAGAAGGGAACCGATACAAAATCAGAAGTCAGGGCCATTGCTAACCAGGCAGAATCTGGGGATGGTTAGTGGGAGAGGACCATGAGCAAACGGGTCCCTGGGGATGGTTAGTGGGAGAAGACCATGAGCAAACAGGTCCCTGGGGATGGTTAGTGGGAGAGGACCATGAGCAAACAGGTCCCTGGGGATGGTTAGTGGGAGAGGACCATGAGCAAACGGGTCCAAACCTCTCAGCTTAGCCCTAGCTGAGATGTAGTGTCAGAGGTGGTGACGTCTGATGGGCCTCTGGAAATTTTCGACAGAAGCATAACATGAAATATGAATCTACAGATAGGACATGTGTGAGGATGGGTAAGATCACCTGGAAACAGTTGTCTAAGACAAGGGGAGGCTGAATGTTAAAATCTTGATGACTAGTTAAAATTGAGCAAGTATGCAAAGAAGTAAGAGTTAAAATTGAACAGACGGAATCAGAGGCACAGATGTCAGCAAGGGACACGTATCCCAAAACTCAGGTGAGAGCCTACTGTCCCAACGTAAGGTACTATTTTTAAAATAATTTTATGAGAAATATTGTTTAATTTTTTTTACTTATTCTCAACAAAAGATGTATAGCCAAAATGTATTTCTAAAATGTTTCAGTGGACTTAATTTTTTTTTAGTTAATCCGAAAGGTGTAGGGCTGGAGAGATGGCTCAGAGGTTAAGAGCACTGACTGCTCTTCCAGAGGTCCTGAGTTCAATTCCCAGCAACCACATGTTAGCTCACAACCATCTGAAATGAGATTTGATGCCCTCTTCTGGTGTGTCTGAAGACAGTGACAGTGTACTCACATACATAAAATAAATAAATAAATCTTAAACAAAATAAAAGGATAGCTATTTCCTATATTTAAAAAAAATCAGAATGGTGTATTCTTTTGAGAATGAATCAAGAATTCATAATGAAAAAAAAACAAGGAAAATGTGATTTAATATATAGCTGCTAATTATAAAATATGTTTTGGAAATGAAAGAACTGCTAATTTTCAAGTATAACGATGATTACTCGATAAACAGAACTCAATACAAACATTATTAAAACAACTAGCAAAAATTCATTTACGGCTCAGCTCTTTGGGCCCAAGGCAGGACCATAATAGAGGACATCATCCCTTTACAAGCTGTGTATAGCATAATCTGTAGTTGTAGTTATGTCAGAGGTCATACCAGTTTTGTTTCTAAGCCACAGATGCCAAGGCTATGTATGGCAGGCTGCTTACTGCTGCCCTTCACCACTGCCACCTCCATTACCGAAGAGCGTAACGCTGACTTAGGGGAGGCTGCTGATCTATGGCCTGTGTGCCTCAGATACTCCAGAGTTAGACTTGCCATGAGTTCACACCCTGATTAAAGGGAAGAACAGCTATGGAGTAAATTGTCTGTCACTTAGAGGAAAGTCACTGGTGCTCCGTTTTTTTCTTTTCTTTCCTGTGGCTGGAACAAAGGCCTATGATACAATGCTCTGGCAAGGGCACCACAAGCTGATCACAATAGCATCCAAAGGCAAGAAGCACAGAAGCACATGCCAACCCTCTTCTTAGACAGTTCAGGGGTGGTGCCTCTCACCCACAGGAGAAGGTGTTTCCACTTCAATTAACCTAACCTCAGCCAGGCATCCCCAGAGGCTGGAGATTAGCCATTACAGGAGCCCTAAAACAATCCCACTCATCTTTGTGAGTAAGGACCTCAGACTGGGTTGCCAGAACATTCAGAGAAAGAGCTTATGCTCATAGACCATCAGTGCCTTGTGGTATTTTTGTGACTTTTTGTCTCATATTACTTTGTCTGAGCTTTTTGGGGGGTTGGAATCTTATTGTTCTATTATGATTTCCAATTTAGTGTCTTTGTTTGGTTTTGTGTGGGCTTGTGTGGCAGGTGAGAGAGAGATTCTTTTGTTTGATCGGGTTTCTTGTTTGTTTTCTAAAGAGAGAGAAAATGAAGGTAAGGAGTTGGTGGAAGGGGAAAATGATCAGAATGCATTGTATGAAGAAATTTTTTTTTAATTATAAATAAGATTTTAAAAGGAAGGACCAAAGGTACCAGACACCGGTGGTCAATAGTGAGGACTGTCAGAGGTCTAAAATCTTAATGACAAACACGTATGAAATTTATGGTAAGATAAAATGCTCAATTGAAAAAAATTCAAGTTAAAGCTCAGATAAAGTCCAATAAAGGGGCTAAATTGGCCCAGTGCTAAATACATTTGTCATACAGGTGAAGGCATGAGAGGTGAAGGTCCCCAGGTCCCATGTAAAAGTTGAAGGAGAGAGATGATTCCACAAAGGTGTCTTCTGGCCCCCAAGCATGCACAGGCACACACTATGAAAGCCAAAGTTACCTTTTAAGTTTTAATTAACTTGCCTAAGAGAAGAAAGAAAGAAAGAAAGAAAGAAAGAAAGAAAGAAAGAAAGAGAAAGAAAGAAAGAAAGAAAGAAAGAAAGAAAGAAAGAAAGAAAGAAAGAAAGAAAGAAAGAAAGAAAGAAGAGAAAAACCTGCCTCTGACCTGTAAGATCCTGGCCCAGGAACAAATACTTTCTGAAATGCTGAGGGCTGTTGTTTATGGAAGATAATAAACCACTTGTTTGCACTCCTCTAAACAAGTTTATTTGTCTGAGCTATACCTGATGTGACTGATCATACGTAGGACGGAGATATATGGGCAGAAAGTATGTCAGGATGCATGCTTGCCCCTGATAGGACCTGATGGGAAATACAGATGTCATATGGGTTTGCCTTTATAAGCCTCTGTAAAATAGGATTCATCACCATTTTCTAGGAGCCCTGGAATGGATATGGCCAGAGTCCACCATCCTGGCCAGGGTTTAATCAAAATTTGCTTCAAATTTGGCTCAAAATTGTGGTAGTAGTCTTATTCTATCCCAGTGGGATTAATAACACATACACACACAGACAAAAAAAAGAGGTAGGCCTAAAACAAAGCATACCTTTAATCCTATACGCAGAAGGTAGAGTCAGGTGAACTGTACCAGTTCCAGACTAACCTGATCTATACAGCAAGTTCCAGGCAATCCAGGGCTACATAGTGAGACCCAGTCCCCAAAATAAATAAACAAAACATACAAGCACAATAAGCAATTTGCCCCCAAGCAAACCTAGTCTGTATGAACCCTAAGCTTCCACATAAAATCCAGTGGTCTTATTGTAAAGGTCTAGGTAAAATATTAAGGACTAGTAAAATGTTAAGGCCTTGGTGAAATGTTATGGTCTAGGTAACTGTTACCTAGTGTGGTGGTTTGAATATGCTTGGCCCATAGGAAGTGGCGCTATAAGGAGATGTGGCCTCATAGGAGGAAGTGTGTCACTATGGGGTGGGCTTTGAGACCTTCCTCCCAGCTGCCTAAGAGATTCAGTCTTCTCCTGGTTCTCTTTGGAACAAGATCTAGAACTCTCAGCTCCATTTCCAGTGCCATACCTGCCTGGATAATAATGGACTGAAACTCTGGACCTGTAAGCAAGTCCCAATTAATGCTGTCCTTTATAAGAGTTGCCTTGGTCATGGTGTCTGTTCACATCAATGAAAATCCTAAGACACCTCTCTAGCCATTTTATTCTTTTACTAACATGAGGAAACTTTCTCCTATGTTGTTTCTGCTGTTACTAGGAAACATTCTCACGCCCAAGGTGATTAAATATTCTGTTATGGTCTGTGCTCTTGGAAACCAGCAACAATAGAAGTCAGTAGAACTGCTTTGTATAGTTACCTACAAAAAGCTTTGGCCCAAACCAACCACCCAGCAGTACTTCCTGAACCTATGTATAAGCTTTTATGTTATTTTCCTTTAAAAGCTGCCCCTGGGATGAACCCCAACATAAGAAAGACACCTGCACCAATGCAAGAAACTATTTGGAATAAGACTTCCATTTTGAGTAGGGGTTAAGTAAAGTTTAACTTCCCAAGATCTCCCTGGGAACTGACATCCTACTTGGAAGAACGAGACATGTATATGTGTAACTGCATCCTGGTTGGCAAGTTAAGATATGAATGTTAGACAAGTCCCATCCTGGTTGACAATGTAAGACATGGAATGTTAGACAAGGAAAGTCCCCTGCCACAGTTGAATACCCCAACCAATGGGAGCAGGTTAAGTGTATAACAAAGACAAATTTCTAAGGAAACCCCTATCCCTAAATACTGATTGGTGAAATAACTTGGCATAGATGTTTGTGAATTTTAGGCTTAAAACCCCTGTAAGACCTTAACTCAATGTCGCAATTCAGCCCCTGAGCCTGGAATGTGGCTCTGATCGATTGGTCTTGGGGTGTGGCATTCAATAAACCATCCTTAGTTGACTGAGATTGGTATTTGAGTAGTTTGTGCAGCAATTCCCAGACCCCACTTATCATTAATAATTCTTATTTTAGTTAGATGAATGCCATGTGAATACTTTGCAAATTTTTACTTTGTAACTGATAAGCAAAAATTGTGTTTGTTATATACAACATGGTATTTAGAAATTCATATGCATTGCACATTGTTTTGCTGATAATTAACATGTTTTCTTCAAATGATTATCATGTTTGTGATGGGAACACAGAAAATCCACTTGTAGCTATTCTCAAAATTCAACATGGTCTTGGAAGAGCTAGCAAAATCCACACAGTGCCCACTGCTGTTGAGGCCTGGAAAAGGGTAGAACGTCTTCTCTCAGATGGTCCCCAGTCACTGTCTACAGGAGGCACAGGGAGAGAGCACTAAGGTTCAGTGTGGTGCAGAAGCCCTCAGCCTGTTCAGTCTGCTTTTCTGGCTCAGAACGCCTGCTGCAGACTATAGCCACTCAACGAGGAACCACCAGCTGCATCTGGGCATGCCAGAGAAGCTCATTTCCCTCAGCTGGGGCTCCCATCTGTGGACAGCCTGTGAGTGCCCACAGCTGGGACCCACACATTGCCTCTCCCTTTTGACCTTTTCCACTAGAAAATCCATCCGCTGTCAATAAGAGACCTAAGAACATTTCCACAGAAAGCTCTGCTGGTAATCAATCTAGTCCATGCCAAAGCTTCCTCATTTGAAAACAAAGTAACATCACCTATTTCCTCTCTGCTATGATAGCTGATTGTATGTGTCCAGTTAACTGAGCCAAAGGAACCTGATATTCAGCTAAACCCTAGAATGTAACTAACATGTAAATTTGAGGGCTTGGAAAGAGGCTAATCACCCTCCATAATGTGGGTGATTCAACCAATCTGATGAAGGCCTGAAGAGAGCAAAGAGTGACCTCTGAACCCGAAAGAAGCCTGCAGCAGATGCTCTGTAGCTGTGAAGGGCCATGCCTGTGGTGCTGTGCTACATAGGGAACCTTCAGGCCCTCATATTCTGTCTCAGCAATGTGATTCAGCTTTGTGGAGTGGCCTTAACATTCATGAACTTTAACTAGTATTTATGTATGGCCAAGAAACAGAAGAAAACCATTGTTCATCAACAGATAACTGCATAACAAAATGCAGTGTATAAACAGTATATATAATGCACTGTATAGATAGGATAGGCAAAATGCAGCATATGAAACAGAATACTATTTGAGCTAGGCATTGTAGCATGCGTCTTTAATATCCCATCCCCTCTCCTATTCCAAACACATCCAACTTTGTGTCCTCAGCTTTCGAAACACATCAGTGCTGCCTGTATTCTCTTAGGTGTGTGGCCAGTACTGGAGTGTGTTACACCTATCAGAGGCTATGCCCTTAAAGAAAAATAATTCTCCCCTCCCAGCATCTATCAGTTACAAATAGCTCTTCAGATTGGCGTGAGGCATCATGCCACAGGGACTCTGGTTTGGGTTTCACCATGATGACTTCTGCATGACATCACAACCACTGTGACAGGTTCACATGTGAAGCTGCCCTGTTGCATCCAGAAAACACTGTTTTCTTAGAGTCAACCACTGCCTCTGGCTCTCACACTGTTTCCAAGATCATTAATTCTGACCTTTAGTTTGGTGTGATGAAAAAGTTCTGTAGATGGATGGAAATGGTGGCCACAAAATAATGAAATTCTATTAATGCCACAGAAACTGTAACCTAAATAGTACTAAGAGAATACATTTCTATTGTGTGTACTTTGTTACAATTATATTATATATAATTTACTACAATTCAGGGGAGGGAAGAAGGGTCAAAGGATGGGAGGAAGGGGGAGAGGGAGGGAGAGAAAACTAAAGTTAGTGAGTTTATAAATATTCAGACAGAGAGGGATTTTTAGGAAAAAGACACTACACAATCTCAAGACAAGGGTGTGTGTGTGTATGTATGTGTATGTGTGTGTCTGTGTGTGTCTGTGTATGTGTGTGTCTATGAGTGTATGTCTGTGTATGTGTATGTCTGTGAGTGTGTGTCTGTGTATCTATGTTTATGTGTGTGTGGTATGTGTGTGGTGTGTGTATGTGGTATGTGTATGTATTGTATGTATGTGTTGTATGTGTGTGTTGTATGTGTGTGTGTGAGCAAACATGACCTTCCTCAAAGGACTGTACTTTTCAACAAACCATAAAAATCAAGTGAAGTTTACAATTTCAGTAAATTTCCAAAATGAATAAACTCTATGCGCTGGTTTACACACTTTTCTTAAAAATGTTCTTTTGTAAAAGCGTTTTGTAAAGACAGTTTTGTGGGGTACATCCATTAGATTGAAAGATGAGAGAGGTCACTAATATAAAACTCGGGACTTCAAACATCCTAGCTCTACACCAGCACAGTTTGTTTGTGTTTTTAACATTCTTGTTTGCAGCACCTTTAGGAAAACACACTTGATCTCTGGAGAGAGCTGTGGCTTTAGTAGTGATGTCGATTGTCCATTAGCAAGAGAGACAAATGAGAGCCCAAGGTGAAGGGATTCTTTCTCCCCTGCCATGGCCTATCTTGCTTTGTCAGCCTGATCCACTTGGGAAGAAGGAGACTCAAATGAAGAATTACTTCCATCATATTGGCCTGGAGGCATGCCTGTTGAGCATTTTCTTGATTCATAATGATTATAGGAAAGCCCAGCCCAATGTGGGCAGTGCCATCCTTAGGCAGACAGCCCTGAGCTGTGCACAAAAGGTGGCTGAATGTGAGCTAAGAACAAACCAGTAAGCAGTGTTCTCTATAGTTCTTCTTCTAGCTCTAGTCTTGACTTCCTCCCTTGATTTCCCTCAATGACAACAAGCTGTAAGATGAAATAAACCCTTTCTTCCCCAAATTAAAAAGCAAACCTGAGAACATCTTCTCATGTTCTCTTTATTTTCCCTGTCTTTTTATTCTACTTCAATTCTATGCTTTGGCCTTGACCAAATTTTGTAAGCTAAACCAATTCCTCTATCTCACAAACAGTGATAACAATGTGCCCTGCAACACTGTCACAGAAGCAAAGAACAGATTAGTAAGTCACAGAACCCAACACTCAGCACCCTGAAAGACTAAAGAAGCTGGAAACAGCCCAGATGTCCCTCAACAGAGGAATGGATACAGAAAATGTGGTACATTTACACAATGGAGTACTACTCAGCTATTACAAACAATGACTTCGGGGCGCTGAGTGTGCGAACACCCCCAAGGTCCCCAGAGGACTCTCTACAGGATCTTAGGACCTCTGGTGAGTGGAACACAACTTCTGCTAGGAGGCAGGTTCGAACGCCAGATATCTGGGCACCTTCCCTGCAAGAGGAGAGTTTGCCTGCAGAGAGTACTCTGACCACTGAAACTCAGGAGAGAGCTAGTCTCCCAGATCTACTGATAGAGGCTAACATAATCACCGGAAACAAGCTCTAATCAGAGACATCTATGACAACTAACTCCAGAGATTACTGGATGGTGAAAGTCAAGCGTAAAATCTTACTAACAGAAACCAAGACCACTCACCATCATCAGAATGCAGCACTCCCACCCCACCCAGTCCTGGACACCCCAACACAAACGAAAAACTAGACCCAGATTTAAAAGCATATCTCATGATGATGATAGAGGACATCAAGAAGGACTTTAATAACTCACTTAATGAAATACAGGAGAACACTGCTAAAGAGTTACAAG
This sequence comes from Mus musculus, assembly GCF_000001635.26. Classification (NCBI taxonomy): domain Eukaryota; kingdom Metazoa; phylum Chordata; class Mammalia; order Rodentia; family Muridae; genus Mus; species Mus musculus. The sequence goes on from NC_000074.6 coordinate 83,118,326, forward strand.
TCCTTAAAGAAAAACAGGAAAACACACCCAAACAGGTAGAAGTCCTTCAAGAAAAACAGGAAAACACATACAAACAGGTGATGGAAATGAACAAAACCATACTAGACTGAAAAAGGGAAGTAGACACAATACAGAAAACCCAAAGTGAGGCATCACTGGAGATAGAACCCCTAGGAAAGAAATCTGGAACCAACAGAACACAAGAGATGGAAGAGAGAATCTCAGGTGTAGAAGATTCCATAGAGAACATCGGAACAACAATCAAAGAAAATGCAAAATGCAAAAAGATCCTAACTCAAAACATACAGGAAATCCAGGACACAATGAGAAGACCAAACCTACGGATAATAGGAGTAGATGAAAATGAAGATTTTCAACTTAAAGGGCCAGCAAATATTTTCAACAAAATAATAGAAAAAAAACTTCCCAAACCTAAAGAAAGAGATTCCCACGAACATACAAGAAGCCTACAGAACTCCAAATAGACTGGACCAGAAAAGAAATTCCTCCCGACACATGATAAAAAGAACAACAAATGCACTAAATAAAGATATAATATTAAAAGCAGTAAGGGAAAAAGGTCAAGTAACATATAAAGGCAGGCCTATCAGAATTACACCAGACTTTTCACCAGAGACTATGAAGATCCTGGACAGATGTTATACAGACACTAAGAGAAAACAAATGCCAGCCCAAGCTACTATACCCAGCCAAACTCTCAATTACCATAGATGGAGAAACCAAAGTATTCCACGACAAACCAAATTCACACATTATCTTTCAATGAATCCAGCCCTTCAAAGGATAATAACAGGAAAAAAAAAAAAAATACAAGGACAGAAACCACGCCCTAGAAAAAGCAAGAAAGTAATCCTTCAACAAACCAAAAAGAAGACAGCCACAAGAACAGAATGCCAACTCTAACAACAAAAATAATAGGAAGCAACAATTACTTTTCCTTAATATCTCTTAATATCAATGGACTCAATTCCCCAATAAAAAGACATACACTAACAGACTGGCTACACAAACAGGACCCAACTTTCTGCTGCTTACAGGAAACCCATCTCAGGGAAAAAGACAGACACTACCTCAGAGTGAAAGGCTAGAAAACAATTTTCCAAGCAAATGGTCTGAAGAAACAAGATGGAGTAGCCATTATAATATCGAATAAAATCGACTTCCAACCCAAAGTTATCAAAAAAGAAAAGGAGGGACACTTCATACTCACCAAAGGTAAAATCCTCCAAGAGGAACTCTCAATTCTGAATATCTATGCTCCAAATGCAAGGGCAGCCACATTCATTAAAGACACTTTAGTAAAGCTCAAAGCACACGTTGCACCTCACACAATAATAGTGGGAGACTTCAACACACCACTTTCATCAATTGACAGATTGTGGAAACAGAAACTAAACAGAGACACGGTGAAACTAATAGAAATTATGAAACAAATAGACCTAACAGATATCTGCAGAACATTTTACCCTAAAACAAAAGGATATACCTTCTTCTCAGCACCTCATGGTACCTTCTCCAAAATTGACCATATAATTTGTCACAAAACAGGCCTCAACAGATACAAAAATATTGAAATTGTCCCATGCATCCTATCAGATCACCATGGACTAAGGTTGATCTTCAATAAGAACATAAATAATGGAAAGCCAACATTCACATGGAAACTGAACAACACTCTTCTCAATGATACCTTGGTCAAAGAAGGAATAAAGAAAGAAATTAAAGACTTTTTAGAGTTTAATGAAAATGAAGCCACAGCATACCCAAACTAATGGAACACAAGGAAAGCATTTATAAGAGGGAAACTCATAGCTCTGAGTACCTCCAAAAAGAAAGAGAGAACACACATTAGCAGCTTAACAACACACCTAAAAGCTCTAGGAAAAAAAGGAAGCAAATTCACCCAAGAGGAGTAGATGGCAGGAAATAATCAAACTCAGGTGTGAAATCAACCAAGTGGAAACAAGAAGAACTATTCAAAGAATCAACCAAACGAGGAGCTGATTCTTTGAGAAAAACAACAAGATAGATAAACCCTTAGCCAGACTCACTAGAGGGCACGGGGACAGCATCCTAATTAACAAAATCAGAAATGAAAAGGAAGACATGACAAAAGATCCTGAAGAAATCCAAAACACCATCAGATCCTTCTACAAAAGGCTATACTCAACAAAACTGGAAAACCTGGATGAAATGGACAAATTTCTAGACAGATACCAGGTACCAAAGTTAAATCAGGATTAAGTTAGTGATCTAAACAGTCCCATATCCCCTAAAGAAATAAAAGCAGTCATGAATAGTCTCCCAGCCAAAAAAAGCCCAGGACCAGATGGGTTTAGTGCAGAGTTCTATCAGACCTTCAAAGAAGATCTAATTCCAGTTCTGCACAAACTATTCCACAAAATAGAAGTAGAAGGTACTCTATCCAACTCATTCTATGAAGCCACAATTACTCTGATACCTAAACCACAGAAAGATCCAACAAAGATAGAGAACTTCAGACCAATTTCCCTTATGAATACCGATGCAAAAATACTCAATAAAATTCTCACTAACCGAATCCAAGAACACATTAAAACCATCATCCATCCTGACCAAGTAGGTTTTATTCCCGGATGCAGAAATGGTTTAATATATGGAAATCCATCAACATAATCCATTATATAAACAAACTCAAAGACAAAAACCACATGATCATCTTCTTAGACGTAGAGAAAGCATTTGACAAATTCAAACACTCATTCATGATAAAAGTCTTGGAAAGATCAGGAAATCAAGGCCTATACCTAAACATGAGAAAAGCAATCTACAGCAAACCAGTAGACAAAATCAAAGTAAATGGTGAGAAGCTGGAAGCAATCCCACTAAAATCAGGGACTACACAAGGCTGCCCACTTTCTCCCTACGTATTCAACATTGTACTTGAAGTCCTAGCCAGAGCCATTCGACAACAAAAGGAGATCAAGGGAACACAAATTGGAAAGGAAGAAGTCAAAATATCACTTTTGACAGATGATATGATAGTATATATAAGTGACACTAAAAATTCCACCAGAGAACTCCTAAACCTGATAAACAGCTTCGGTGAAGTAGCTGGATATAAAATTAACTCAAACAAGTCAATGGCCTTTCTCTACACAAACACTAAACAGGCTGAGAAAGAAATTAGGGAAACAACACCCTTCTCAATAGTCACAAATAATATAAACTACCTTGGCGTGACTCTAACTAAGGAAGTGAAAGATCTGTATGAGAAGAACTTCAAGTCTCTGAAGAAAGAAATTAAAGAAGATCTCAGACGATGGAAAGACCTCCCATGCTCATGGATTAGCAGGATCAACATTGTAAAAAATGGCTATCTTGTCAAAAGCAATCTACAGATTCAATGCAATCCCCATCAAAATTCCAACTCAATTCTTCAACGAATTAGAAAGAGCAATCTGCAAATTCATCTGGAATAACAAAAAACCTAGGATAGCAAAAACTCTTCTCAAGGATAAAAGAACCTCTGGTGGAATCACCATGCCTGACCTAAAGCTGTACTACAGAGCAATTGTGATAAAAACTGCACAGTACTGGTATAGCGACAGACAAGTAGACCAATGGAATAGAATTGAAGACCCAGAAATGAACCCACACACCTATGTTCACTTGATCTTTGACAAGGGAGCTAAAACCATCCAGTGCAAAAAGACAGCATTTTCAACAAATGGTGCTGGCACAACTGGTGGTTATCATGGAGAAGAATGCAAATTGATCCATTCCTATCTCCTTGTACTAAGGTCAAATCTAAGTGGATCAAGGAACTCCACATAAAACCAGAGACACTGAAACTTATAGAGGAGAAAGTGGGGAAAAGCCTCGAAGATATGGGCACAGGGGAAAAATTCCTGAACAGAACAGCAATGGCTTGTGCTGTAAGATGGAGAATTGACAGATGAACCTCATAAAACTGCAAAGCTTCTGTAAGGCAAAAGACACTGTCAATAAGACAAAAAGGCCACCAACAGATTGGAAAAGGATCTTTACCTATCCTACATCAGATAGGGGACTAATATCCAACATATATAAAAAACTCAAGAAGGTGGACTCCAGAAAATCAAATAACCCCATTAAAAATGGGGCTCAGATATGGGCCTTGAATTCCTGATCTTTCCAAGACTTTTATCATGAATGGGTGTTGGATCTTGTCAAATGCTTTTTCTGCATCTAACGAGATGATCATGTGGTTTTTGTCTTTGAGTTTGTTTATATAATGGATTACATTGATGGATTTTCGTATATTAAACCATCCCTGCTTCCCTGGAATAAAACCTACTTGGTCAGGATGGATGATGGCTTTAATGTGTTCTTGGATTCCGTTAGCTAAAATTTTATTGAGGATTTTTGCATCGATATTCATAAGAGAAATTGTTCTGAAGTTCTCTATCTTTGTTGGATCTTTCTGTGGTTTAGGTATCAGAGTAATTGTGGCTTCATAAAATGAGTTGAGTAGAGTACCTTCTACTTCTATTTTGTGAAATAGTTTGTGCAGAACTGGAATTAGATCTTCTTTGAAGGTCTGATAGAACTCTGCACTAAACCTGTCTGGTCCTGGGCTTTTTTTGGCTGGGAGACTATTAATAACTGCTTCTATTTCTTTAGGGGATATGGGACTGTTTAGATTTTTAACTTGATCCGGATTTAACTTTGGTACCTGGTATCTGTCCAGAAATTTGTCCATTTCGTCCAGGTTTTCCAGTTTTGTTGAACATGATAAAAGCAATCTACAGCAAACCAGTAGCCAACATCAAAGTAAATGGAGAGAACCTGGAAGCAATCCCACTAAAATCAGGGAATAGACAAGGCTGCCCACTTTCTCCCTACCTTTTCAACATAGTACTTGAAGTCCTAGCCAGAGCAATTTGACAACAAAAGGAGATCAAGGGGATACAAATTGGAAAAGATGAAGTCAAAATAACACTTTTTGCAGACGATATGATAGTATATATAAGTGATCCTCAAAATTCCACCAGAGAACTCCTAAACCTGATAAACAGCTTCGGTGAAGTAGCTGGATATGAAATTAACTCAAACAAGTCATGGCCTTTCTCTACAAAAAGAATAAACAGGCTGAGAAAGAAATTAGAGAAACAACACCCTTCTCAATAGTCACAAATAATATAAAATATCTTGGCATGACTCTAACTAAGGAAGTGAAAGATCTGTATGAGAAGAACTTCAAGTCTCTGAAGAAAGAAATTAAAGAAGATCTCAGACGATGGAAAGACCTCCCATGCTCATGGATTAGCAGGATCAACATTGTAAAAAATGGCTATCTTGTCAAAAGCAATCTACAGATTCAATGCAATCCCCATCAAAATTCCAACTCAATTCTTCAACGAATTAGAAAGAGCAATCTGCAAATTCATCTGGAATAACAAAAAACCTAGGATAGCAAAAACTCTTCTCAAGGATAAAAGAACCTCTGGTGGAATCACCATGCCTGACCTAAAGCTGTACTACAGAGCAATTGTGATAAAAACTGCACAGTACTGGTATAGCGACAGACAAGTAGACCAATGGAATAGAATTGAAGACCCAGAAATGAACCCACACACCTATGTTCACTTGATCTTTGACAAGGGAGCTAAAACCATCCAGTGCAAAAAGACAGCATTTTCAACAAATGGTGCTGGCACAACTGGTGGTTATCATGGAGAAGAATGCAAATTGATCCATTCCTATCTCCTTGTACTAAGGTCAAATCTAAGTGGATCAAGGAACTCCACATAAAACCAGAGACACTGAAACTTATAGAGGAGAAAGTGGGGAAAAGCCTCGAAGATATGGGCACAGGGGAAAAATTCCTGAACAGAACAGCAATGGCTTGTGCTGTAAGATGGAGAATTGACAGATGAACCTCATAAAACTGCAAAGCTTCTGTAAGGCAAAAGACACTGTCAATAAGACAAAAAGGCCACCAACAGATTGGAAAAGGATCTTTACCTATCCTACATCAGATAGGGGACTAATATCCAACATATATAAAAAACTCAAGAAGGTGGACTCCAGAAAATCAAATAACCCCATTAAAAATGGGGCTCAGATATGGGCCTTGAATTCCTGATCTTTCCAAGACTTTTATCATGAATGGGTGTTGGATCTTGTCAAATGCTTTTTCTGCATCTAACGAGATGATCATGTGGTTTTTGTCTTTGAGTTTGTTTATATAATGGATTACATTGATGGATTTTCGTATATTAAACCATCCCTGCTTCCCTGGAATAAAACCTACTTGGTCAGGATGGATGATGGCTTTAATGTGTTCTTGGATTCCGTTAGCTAAAATTTTATTGAGGATTTTTGCATCGATATTCATAAGAGAAATTGTTCTGAAGTTCTCTATCTTTGTTGGATCTTTCTGTGGTTTAGGTATCAGAGTAATTGTGGCTTCATAAAATGAGTTGAGTAGAGTACCTTCTACTTCTATTTTGTGAAATAGTTTGTGCAGAACTGGAATTAGATCTTCTTTGAAGGTCTGATAGAACTCTGCACTAAACCTGTCTGGTCCTGGGCTTTTTTTGGCTGGGAGACTATTAATAACTGCTTCTATTTCTTTAGGGGATATGGGACTGTTTAGATTTTTAACTTGATCCGGATTTAACTTTGGTACCTGGTATCTGTCCAGAAATTTGTCCATTTCGTCCAGGTTTTCCAGTTTTGTTGAACATGATAAAAGCAATCTACAGCAAACCAGTAGCCAACATCAAAGTAAATGGAGAGAACCTGGAAGCAATCCCACTAAAATCAGGGAATAGACAAGGCTGCCCACTTTCTCCCTACCTTTTCAACATAGTACTTGAAGTCCTAGCCAGAGCAATTTGACAACAAAAGGAGATCAAGGGGATACAAATTGGAAAAGATGAAGTCAAAATAACACTTTTTGCAGACGATATGATAGTATATATAAGTGATCCTCAAAATTCCACCAGAGAACTCCTAAACCTGATAAACAGCTTCGGTGAAGTAGCTGGATATGAAATTAACTCAAACAAGTCATGGCCTTTCTCTACAAAAAGAATAAACAGGCTGAGAAAGAAATTAGAGAAACAACACCCTTCTCAATAGTCACAAATAATATAAAATATCTTGGCATGACTCTAACTAAGGAAGTGAAATATCTGTATGATAAAAACTTCAAGTCTCTGAAGAAAGAAATTAAAGAAGATCTCAGAAGATGGAAAGATCTCCTATGTTCATGGATTGGCAGGATCAACATTGTAAAAATGGCTATCTTGCCAAAAGCAATCTACAGATTCAATGCAATCCCCATCAAAATTCCAACTCAATTCTTCAACAAATTAGAAAGAGCAATCTGCAAATTCATCTGGAATAACAAAAAACCTAGGATAGCAAAAACTCTTCTCAAGGATAAAAGAACCTCTGGTGGAATCACCATGCCTGAACTAAAGCTTTACTACAGAGCAATTGTGATAAAAACTGCATGGTACTGGTATAGAGACAGACAAGTAGACCAATGGAATAGAATTGAAGACCCAGAAATGAACCCACACACCTATGGTCACTTGATCACTTGAGCTAAAACCATCCAGTGAAAGAAAGACAGCATTTTCAACAATTGGTGCTGGCACAACTGGTTGTTATCATGTAGAAGAATGCGAATCGATCCATACCTATCTCCTTGTACTAAGGTCAAATCTAAGTGGATCAAGGAACTTCACATAAAACCAGAGACACTAAAACTTATAGAGGAAAAAGTAGGGGAAAGCCTTGAATATATGGGCACGGGGGAAAAATTCCTGAATAGAACAGCAATGGCTTGTGCTGTAAGATCGAGAATTGACAAATGGGACCTCATGAAACTCCAAAGCTTCTGCAAGGCAAAAGACACCGTCAATAAGACAAAAAGACCACCAATAGATTGGGAAAGGATCTTTACCTATCCTAAATCAGATAGGGGACTAATATCCAACATATATAAAAAACTCAAGAAGGTAGACTTCAGAAAATCAAATAACCCCATTAAAAAATGGGGCTCAGAAATGAACAAAGAATTCTCACCTGAGGAATACCGAATGGCTGAGAAGCACCTGAAAAAATGTTCAATATCCTTAATCATCAGGGAAATGCAAATCAAAACAACCCTAAGATTCCATCTCACACCAGTCAGAATGGCTAAGATCAAAAATTCAGGTGACAGCAGATGCTGGCGAGGATGTGAAGAAAGAGGAACACTCCTCCATTGTTGGTGGGATTGCAGGCTTGTACAACCACTCTGGAAATCAGTTTGGTGGTTCCTCAGAAAATTGGACATAGTATTACCGGAGGATCCAGCAATACCTCTCCTGGGCATATATCCAGAAGATGTTCCAACTGGTAAGAAAGACACATGCTCCACTATGTTCATAGCAGCCTTATTTATAATAGCCAGAAGCTGGAAAGAACCCAGATGCCCCTCAACAGAGGAATGGATAAAAAAAAAAAAAAAGTGGTACATTTACACAATGGAGTACTACTCAGCTATTAAAAAGAATGAATTTACGAAATTCCTAGGCAAATGGATGGACCTGGAGGACATCATCCTGAGTGAGGTAATACATTCACAAAGGAACTCACACAATATGTACTCACTGATAAGTGGATATTAGGCCAAAACCTAGGATACCCAAGATATAAGATACAATTTGCTAAACACATGAAACTCAAGAAGAATGAAGACTTAAGTGTGGACACTATGCCCCTCCTTAGAATTGGGAACAAAACACCCATGGAAGGAGTTACAGAGACAAAGTTTGGAGCTGAGACGAAAGGATGGACCATGTAGAGACTGCCATATCCAGGGATCCACCCCATAATCAGCTTCCAAACGCTGACACCATTGCATACATTAGCAAGATTTTATCGAAAGGACCCAGATGTAGCTGTCTCTTGTGAGATTATGCCGGGGCCTGGCAAACACAGAAGTGGATGCTCACAGTCAGCTATTGGAAGGATCACAGGGCTCCTAATGGAGGAGCTAGAGAAAGTACCCAAGGAGCTAAAGGGATCTGCAACCCTATAGGTGGAACAACATTATGAACTAACCAGTACCCCGGAGCTCTTGACTCTAGCTGCATATGTATCAAAAGATGGCCTAGTCGGCCATCACTGGAAAGAGAGGCCCATTGGACACGCAAACTGTATATGCCCCAGTACAGGGGAACGCCAGGGCCGAAATAATGGGAATGAATGGGTAGGATAGTGGGGGGAGGGTATGGGGGACTTTTGGGATAGCATTGGAAATGTAATTGAGGAAAATATGTAATAAAAAAACTTTTTAAAAATAATAAATTGAAAAAAAAATGGGGCTCAGAGCTAAACAAAGAATTCTCACCTGAGGAATACCGAATGGCTGAGAA